>NC_081770.1:30380411-30680411 GCF_963082965.1 Carassius carassius
AAAACAACTTTTCATAAAAAATATTCAAGTTATATTTTCACTTTCACTTTCACTTATATTATCAGAAAAATCAAAATGTATATTTAAAACTTCCTAAACAAAATTGCACTTTAATATATTTGCCATTATTCCATCAGCAGCAAACCAAAGACAACTGGATAACCAACGAAAACCTCCATAAGATGTTACTATTGGAGAAAAAACCCTGAGAGAAACCAGACTCAACTCGAGGATCAGTTCTTCTTTGTCTGTACAGTGTGAACCTAGTAGTGTTTATAGTTAATTGAGTTTGTTGTATATTAATTTACTAAGATATTATTAGTTGACAAATATTAATCAAACTGTAAAATGATTGATAAAGTGTTTATATGGTTCATCCTATAAAATGTGTTGATGTGCACATTGAGAGTCTTGTGTTGTTGGTAAAGTGTCTAGAATTAATGTGTGGTCAATGACACAAATATTTAAAATAAATTTAATTATGAAAACACTTTTATAAATAGGTCAGATAAGACATTTTATTACACCTGTTTGATTATATTCCACCAAGTTCACTTATGTAAGTAACGCTTTTGTGCCAAAGTAGTTTTATTTTAGTATTTCATGACATTAAATGTTTTACATGTTTGCTGTTAACCAGGAATCAAGGTTTTTTTTGGTTAGTTTGGTTTATTTAGACCCTGCTAGTAGATGCAGTAACTACACCTGACAGCAGAAGCATCTTTCTCCATTCACACCATTCAAACGTAGCTGTATATATTATGACAGCACAACATTTCAAGACACATCAAGCTCTAAAAGATCAAGGAAAATGTCCAGAGTGTCACTCATTATGTGATTCAGTTTGAACTCACCAGTGACACATATTAACTGTGTGTTGCTGTACCATGTTTAATAGGCTGGTTCTCCTCTCTTTGCTCTGCACACATAAACTCCTGTGTGATTTACTGTAGCAGAACTGACAGTGTATTTTCCTCCAGCTCCTCTGCTGCTGTCTGAGATGATAATGATAATGATATCTGTAGTCTGTATAAAGTGAAAAAGTGCAGTTACCTCAAGAAATGAGCAGACATTTTTACATGAGTCTTATAAATGAACTTTGTTGGTATAATAAGAGTATTTATATTGATTAAATATTTTTAATCTCCATTATTTTTTATGAAAACAGTTTATTCAGATGTTGCTACATAAAGCACGTTATATCTTACATGATGAGAGAGTTAGAGTGAACCAGCTGAATGTCCAGCCTGTAGAGGAGCGTTTAACCTCACAGATCAGAGTCACTGGATCTCCTTCAGTCAACCACGTCTGTGGAGAAACACTTAAAACTGCCTGGGCTTCATCTGAAGGTGAGAAATCACTCATTAATAACATGTTATACTTGTGTGTGTAGGCTATGTGAAGAGATGATCAAACTCACCTGATACTGTCAGTGTAACTTCATCACTGCGGTGTGATGTCCGTGATCCTCCTCTCTCTGATCCTTTACAGGAGTATTTACCTGCATCAGACTCAGTAACAGAACTGAATGTGAGTTCCTGTAGTTCACTGAAAACATAGTCTGAACCGTCTTTATACCAGCCGTACTGCCAGCGAGTGACTCCTTCAGCATTTATGTCACATCTGAGAGTGACTGTCTCTCCTCTGAACACATGCTGAGCAGGTTTGATGGTCACTGTGGGTTTTGGTGTTTCTGTAAAATGACAACAATTCACAAAAATAATGCTCTGTTTTTACTTTATGAATACAGTTACTTGACTGTAAAACACAAATGCTAAATCAGATGAGACTGAAGTGTTGCTCTCTATAGCTGTAATAGTAATTTATAAAACCTTTGTCAATATACACTTATTGAGAGTTTAGAAATGTATAAAAATATATCTGCTGTTTTTGATAAACTGATGTTTCTTGTAACACGTCAGAATCGTCACATGAATAATTCAACTTTTTAAAAGTGTGCATTTATAGTCAACATAATGTGAGTAATTTCAGTTGGTTTATAACAGTTACTGTACAATCAATCTTAATTGATGAAAATATATGAATCAAATTGACTCACCTTCAGTTTGTCCAGAGTAGATGTCTGAAATCAGCACTAAAACACAAAGAGAAAAACTCATTACAATCTGAACATTGAGCTGATTATTATAACGATGAACAAATATGAAGATATTGTGTGGGGACTGTATATGTTCAAGACAACAGTCTGATCACGAGCAGAAGAATAAAGACAAACTCTTACTAACTGTGTACTAGTGAATATTACAACAACAGTGACAATAACTGCAAAACAAACCAACAGAACTGATTCAACAGCATTACACATCACAAAACTGAATGAGTGAACAAACACTGATCTACAACACAACAGAGTGCATTTATCTTTCACAAACAGCACTAACTACACACTTCCTCTCTCAAACTCATCCTTCACTCATATATCATGGACTAGAGCTGGATCTGAAACTCTGAGAGCAGCAAGAAAAGACATACATCTAGGAACACTAACACACTTGATCATTTACATAATATAATAGCTATTACACTGAAATACATTTAGAGGAAATAATACTCACAGAGCACAAGAGGAAGTTGACTGAGCTCCATAATGACTGAATGATGACAGATGGTTAAAGACACAGATGTGTTAAAGACTCAAGACTTCCTGAAACCTGCGCTCAGATCTTTAGACACAGTTTAACCCAAGCTATAGAATAATAATGCTCATTTGTAACATCAAACATACATCAATATTTAAGAGAGAATGGTGTGAAAGAGGAAGCTTGCATTACTAAGAATTTCTAGTTGATGGTGCCGTGATACCAAATAAAGCTCATGCAGTGTGAAGAGAAGATCATATCAGTGGTCTTCAGATCTTGTTTTGTCAGTGTTTCTTGCAGAATGAGAAATGTTAGTAAAACTAAACACATACACATTTTAATTAATTGAGAAGTTTGGTAAATCTCTATTCTTATCAGTTTTCTCAGTTGCTGAAACACTAAAATTCACTGTCATCAATATAACATTTCCTAAAATATTTCTCAAACTATTAACACTATTGTTGTTTCACAACTCTGTTCAGCATTTAACACCGTGTTCCTGTTCTGTAGTGTTCACAAACCATCAATGTCACCAAAACCAGCAGTTGAACCATGTAAACACTATTAAGCAGAAAAAAAGTTACACAATAAATGTAAAACGAAGCTCCAATCCGGAGTCACATTTTTATTAATCTTGATTTTTTTATTCAGAACTTGCAATTCAGAGTGAACTGAACTAATAGTGTCTCATGAACACACAGTCATGCACAGAGACCAACAATCAAGTTAGGATGTTTGTTAAATAATATGAAAAAGTTCAGTATGTTTCTCACCAAACCTTACTGTATAACTGCAGAAAACTTGGAATATACATCACATGATACATAAGACCACTCTTTTATACCTTGGCTTCTATTTTAATAGCATGACTTTATTCGCCATAGACTGACATTATATGGGCAAGCACATTTGGGACATTTTATTTAAATCTCCTTTTGTGGTCTGACAAAGAAACGTATGACTTAGGACAAATTCAAGGGTGAGTAAATGATAATTGAAATTTGAACTATCACTTTAAAGAAAAACATTTAACTCACTGTAAAAGTAAATATTTTGTTGTAAAAAGAAGTCCGTCTTTCTGGAAAATAGGTTGTGATTCCTGACTTCCATGTTGATCTCACTGCGCTGAGGCAGGGTTCTGTCTATCAAAATGAATATGCATAAATGGGACAGCAGATAAATAAATGACAGTACAAGCATACCAAAAAAATCATATCTGATCTGTAGTTCATGCTACCCATGTTTCTCTTGTGAGGGCACAAATTCACTTTGAATGATGAACAATTTAACTCATGGAGTATAGAGAGTTTGAATATATTGAAAAGTTATTTACAAATATATACAAATGAATATATATGAAAATATATCAATTGATATGATATATGAAACAAACAAACAAACACATACATACATACATACATACATACATACATACATACATACATATATATATATATATATATATATATATATATATATATATATATATATATATATATATATATATTAGGGGTGTAACGGTCCACAAAATTCACGGTTCGGTTCGATACAATACACTGGTGTCATGGTTCGGTTCGGTACGTTTTAGATACAGCAAAAAGAAAAAATTGGCAGATAAATTACCTTGATTTTTAAAAAATGTTTTATTTATTAAAACTAACAAAGTATGTTTTTTTTTTTTTTTACATTGAACAATGATGGAGCTATTCTTTACCCATCTTCTATGGTGTTTTCTTAGCAGCATACTGTATAAAACAAAAGCAGCTCCTTATAAAAAAAAAATGAAAATGTTATATTAGTTATGAACAAATACAAAGATGTAACTTTTTATATGGAACTCTATAACTTTTTATATTGAGTGTGATTTTACTCAATTGGTTCTCTATAGGGCTTATGTTTTTTGGAACAAAGCAGGAATTACGGTCTGTCTGAAATGGGCTCGTGAAGGAATATTGTAACGGGGCTCAATTACATTAAGCATGTTCTTAAAACCTAGGTGCTCTCTTAGGGGGGAGCTGTGTTCTATGAGTATTTCATTGTGTGAGTGAGCACTTCTTCACATGGGTGGAGCTGTTGTTTAATTCAGTTCTATTTTCCTTGTGAATAGGTAAGGATGGTTTTCACACTGTTCTCTGTTACATCCATTATATTTCTTTAATTATATTGGCCATCCATGTTATTTGAAGACATATATTGCTGTTAAAGATGTTAACTAACATATATGTGCACTTATTTGTAAAAGATGGTTTTGTATTTCTGATATTATTTCATGGGTTGTACCTTCCATGTGGTGGGGTATATTTTTCTTTATATTGTATTGTGTTCAACGTTTATCTGAGTATTTTGGGTTTTATTCTTTGTATTTGGGATGCATGTGGCATTCAACATTAATTGTCATATGTGGAAAGTTATTTTTCCAGTCTTTGAGAACCCCACCTGATTTAAGGTTTAATATAACGGCAGCTGAAACTATATTGTTTTGTTTTATGATTTTATATGCATTTTTAGTTTTGATATTAGTAACTAACAGTTCTATTTTCCTTGTGAAAAGTGGCTGATGCAGATAAAGAGCCCAATAAATAAGCTTCACCGCTGTGACGACAACGATCTTTGTGTCCTCCTCATTCAATCATCACCCAAACACAACGCAGAGCCATTTAGGGGAGCACACAGACGAAGAGGGTTACATCTTTGGTGCCGTGACCCGGATCGTTGGTTTCTACGTCAACAGAAGCAATCTGACAAATAAGAAGTGTGAGTAGAGTGAAAAAAAAGAACAAAAATCAAAAGAAGAAGAAGAAGAAAAAAAAATATTTCACCTACTTTAATTTTTCTTAAAGTGACAGTGTTAAATATATTGTTGGACTGAATTGAGCTTTGCTTAAGAAAGATTTGTTTTTTTTTCTGTCTCTGAACTCTTGATATTGTGCTATATGAGTCTTAATTTGTTGATTTGAGTAACAAATTTGTGAATTGCAGTGTTTTATTTAAAGCAATATCCTTTTTTGTGCATTCGAGTGTATTTAAATCTCTTGAAGTGGGTCATTTTTTTTTTCCCCCATTTACCTTAATTTATGATTATTTGCTTTGTGATTACAGGAAACATAAGATATATACAACACATTCACTAACAGCAGTAATTTTCACTTTACTACACTTTTCATATTTTAAAAATTTCAAACACAACAGTCTACACGCAGTGTATTGCACACTACCTAGACATTGTGTATTGCACAGACGAGAGAATTGAAAGAAGTGGAAGAGAAATGCAGGGGCTCCATGAAACCACCCCTCATCAACCACCTCCTCATCCCCAAGTACCACTAAGGCAGCCCTTCCAGGCCACCCCATGGTTACCAGTAAAGCAGGACAAAATCCAACAGTATGAAATAAGCATGCCGGTCGATGTGAGTACTGAAACTGTTTCCCAGCCAAATGATAACCCCCAACAGTCTGTCAGGCCAAAGACAAGGCAGCTAGCTGCACATACAGAGAATCTGCCCACCTATGCAGTGAGCTGGCACCAGTTGGGCACCTGCCCCAGCGCTTTTGTGCAACATCAGCCCTCAGCTGATGCCCAAGGCCCAGATAACCCATTCAATGAACTTCCAACCACCATGCACATGTCTTCAGTTAGCCCACATGCATTTAATGTGCCCACTGTTTTCTCTCAAACTAACATGCATGACAATGTCACTACCATTCAGGCGTCACCAAACATGGCCAACAAAATGCCAGCTGATGTGTCCCCTTCTCCAAATGACCAGTACCTGTCCCCAGCATTGACTGTCCCACCTAAAACTTACATTTCTACTTATCCAGGTATGATCCAGGCACTCAATATGTACACTTCTCCATATGGCCTGCATTTTCGTGCTGCAATGGCTGGTTCACCCCAAGCCAACTTGCCAGGTCATCCAACGGCCGCTCAGGTTCCTCCTCCTTTCTGTTATTGTGTGCCAAATGCCATGTATTCAAAACCACCTGACACGCCTGCACCTCCTGTTTTGTCTGGAACCAACTTTTTGCAGAAAACAGACCCTATTTCAAACACACAGAAATTCCAATGATCGACAGCGCATCTTACATTCGCATTGTGCTGTTGTGTCATCCTTCTCACCTCCTGCGTGTGTTCCTATGACTGCGTGTGTTCCTATGTGCTGGTGCCTCATGGTTCACATATGTATGCACAACAACCCATTTCAGTGCTAAGACCTCAGACTGTGGCTCATCAGCAAGATGCATACATCCCTCCTTCTAGAATGACCATGCCACAGCCCAGCTTTACACAGACACATCAAGTTCGTAATGTACATGTGTTCAGTGGTGGTCCTGATGGCAGGATACTTATTGAAGACTAGATAAGAGATATGCAGTACCTCCTTGAGGCTGGAGGAATGCCCGAAAATCTGTCCTTTGCTACTGTAGTGCGACATTTGAGTGGTGAAGTCAGGAGGCTAGTTCTGAATCTCCCTCCTAATGAGCAGACAGCTGGCAGAGCTTTTGAAGAACTACGAGCTGAGTATAGTGATATGCAGATGTCCCTGGATCCATTAGCTAATTTCTATGAGAGATACCGGCGCCCTGGCGAATCAGCATGCTCATACGCCATTGCTCTGGAGGCTACTTTACGTTCAGTGGAAGATGCTCAATATGGAGGTCAGCCTTTTCCTGACCGGGACAGCAAACTGACTCGTCAGTTCATGAGAGGATTGAGTGACGAAGAGGTTTTTCACAGGATAGCACCGATGAAGTCTAGACTTCTATGTTTTCGTGAACTTCAAGCAGAACTTCGTAACCTTGCTTGTGAGACAAGGAAGTTTCAGACACAGCCAAATGCCAAAAAGACGTATGCACTGGCTCAGTTTACAACAGTGAGCAGTAACCAGAGTGGCGAAAAGCCGAGAACAGAAAAATTAAATCGGCAGAACACAGACCTTACTGAACTCACAGCCTTGGTGAAGAAACTGGTGAGCAGTCAAGAGGATCAGCTTAACAGATTGACGCAGTTGGAGGCTAAAGTTGGTTTCCTCACATCCAGAGACCTTAAGAGAGTAGTGACACTGCAATAAGGGGCGTAGTGTGCTATCGTTGTGGAAAACTGGGACAAATGCACGTCTGTGTCAGACAGTGATGACTGATGAGGCAGCCCAAGCTGAAATTGGAGCAGAGTCCAGGCAGGATTTAAATGCTTAGGGCCTGTGGTTACCGGGGCAAACACAGGCATGCAACAGAGTCCCCAGCAACATGAAATGGGCAGGTCAAAATCAGCTGATACCCCGCTAGTAGGTCCCTGTAATGAAGAGGTGGTTGGAGTGAATGGAGAAATGTGTAAGGCTCTTATTGACTCTGGCTCTCAAGTAACTACAATTACTGATGAGTTCTGGCGACAACATCCTCTCTTATGTACTCAGGAATTGCAGCCATCAGACATCCCCATTGAAGGTGCCGCAGGCCAACCCGTATCTTATGTTGGTGTGGTTTGTATCAACTTAAGTTTTTGGGAAGGGTCTACTCAAATGTTCCTGCTTTTGTTGTCCCTGTTACTGAGTACCGATCCAGTGTTCAATTGCTCATTGGAACTAATGTAATAAGGGTTTCCAGAAATGACCTTCAAGCATCATATGGGAGAAGATATCTGGCCAAATTGAAGTTGACCAATCCTTAATGGCACTCTGCAATGGTTGCTGTGAGTAAAAGTGAACCTGCTGGAGCTGCAGGTAAAGTTGGTCAAGTACAGTATGCTGGTCACAGGATAAGAATACAAGCTGGTAAGGAGCAGGATGTTATTGGCAGAGTGATGGGTGGACCGAAGAGAACACACTATACAGTTCTAGTGGAGAGTCAGTCCTCCAAAAGGATTCCAGAAGGCCTTATGGTTGCCAGGCTGCTTGTAAATGTTAAAAAAGGTTGTGTTCCCATTCGGCTCTTAAATCTGTCTGGAAAGGATGTTGTTGTCAACCCAAGGACCCTGATTGCAGATGCTTTCCTGGTTCAGAATGTCATTGAAGAGGAAGTAAAGTGCCAAATGCTGTGCCAAAACCAGTTCTTGTGTCAGAGTCAGTGTGAGAATTCAGTGACAGCGTCTTGTCAGAGTCAACAGCAGACTAACAGTGTTGAGTCTGTTGATGGTATAACATGTGGAGTTGATCTTAGTGCTGCAGCAGTAGAAGGTGTGGAGCAGTTGGGGTTGCTTCAAAACTTGCTGAGGAGAAATGCTGATGTCTCCAAACACTCTATGGACTATGGACATACCACCACTGTGCGACATGAGATACCTCTGGTAGACTCAAAACCTTTCCGCCTACCTTATCGCAAAATACCCCCGACTCAGTACCAAGAAGTGCGGAAGGCCATATTAGAGATGGAAGAAGCTGGAGTCATTCGGCCAAGCAAAAGCCCGTATGCATCCCCCATCGTTGTTGTTTCTAAAAAAGATGGATCCCTGAGGATCTGTGTGGACTATAGAAAACTGAATTCCTGCAGTACCAGAGATGCTTTTCCACTACCAAGAATAGAGGAAGCATTGGAGGCGTTGGGACAGGCAAGGTTCTTCTCGACTCTTGATCTTACCTCTGGTTACTGGCAAGTTGAGGTGGCGGAACACTACAAGCTCAAACTGCTTTTAGCACCCCCATGGGGTTATATGAGGCCAACAGGATGCCGTTTGGTCTGCAGAATGCCCCCTCAACCTTCCAAAGATTGATGACCTGCTGCTTTGGTGATCTGAACTTTGAGAGCCTCCTTATCTACCTTGACGACTTAATTATCTTCTCTAGGACTTTTGAAGAGCATCTTGAGCGGTTGGAAGCAGTGTTCAGACGACTCCACAAACATGGTTTGAAGCTGAAGCCTCAAAAGTGTAGTCTACTGATGAAAGAAGTTCAGTAGCTGGGCCACGTGGTATCTGCAGAGGGTATTCATACAGATCCTGAGAAGGTAAGCAGAGTCAGAGACTGGAAGCTGCCGTCAAGTATGAAGGAAGTGCTTGGGTGTCACAGTTGGCCATGTTTGACTTTGGAATTGAGTACAGGCAAGGGAAGTCCAACTCTAATGCTGATGCACTCTTAAGGATGTCTAATCAAGAGGTCATAGAAACTCTTCAGTCCTGCCCACAGTACATTTCCTCATTGCCGCAAGACCAGTCCTGTGGAAATGAGTCAGGGAGGAAGGAAAACGTTAGTGAGCAAGTGGAGAAAACTGTTGTATGCAAAGAGGGAGAGTTTCTGGACCAGGTTGACGAGCTAGCCAATCCATTTGATGGAGCGGGTACTGATGCACTGCCTGCAATGACAAAGCTGGAGATCAGGGGATGTCAAAAGGAGGACCCTGTCATTGGGCCAGTCCTGCATTACAAGACACTAAACAAAAAGCCAAGACGTGGAGAAAGATTGGAAAAGGGGAAAGATACACGGTTTCTCTTAAAAGAGTGGAGGAGGCTGGTGGTCAAAGATGGAATTATTTACAGGCAAGTTAAGGATGTTCAGGGATGGTCCATTGCTCAGCTGGTCTTGCCAGAGAAAATGCGACTTTTGGCTAAAACAAGTCGTCATGACGACTCTGGTCATTTGGGTTTTGAGCGTACTTTGAATCTGTTCCAGGAACGATTCTTTTGGCCGAGAATGCAGTGTGAAATAAAGTCATGGTGTGAGCAGTGTGAAAGATGTTGTCTGAGGAAAACTCCCACTGGAAATAGGGCTCCGCTGGTGAGCATTCACACTAATGCCCCTATGGAACTCATCTGCATGGATTTTCTTGTCCTGGAGAAGTGTAAGGGAGGAACAGAGAATGTCTTGGTTGTCACTGATCATTTCTTAAGATTCGCACAGGCTTACCCCATAAAAGACCAGAAGGCTGTCACTGTGGCGAGGGTGCTGTGGAAGAATTTTTTGTGTCGATTTGGTTTCCCAGCAAGACTCCATGCAGATCAAGGTAGAAATTTTGAGAGTACAGTAGTAAAGGAGTTGTGTAAGCTGACGGGAATTACAAGGACTCATACTAGCCCCTACCATCCGCAGGGAAATGGGACCACAGAGAGATTTAACAGAACTCTTATGAATATGTTGGGCACTCTTGATCCTGATAAAAAACCCAGGTGGCATGAATACACTGACGCACTGACACATGCTTACAACTGCACTCAACAGGATTCGACTGGTTTCTCCCAATACTTCTTGATGTATGGCAGACATCAACGATAGCCTGTTGATCTCATGTTTGGCCTGTCAACAGCAAAAGAGCCATGTGAGTACAGTGAATATGTCCAGACTCTGCATGAATACTTGTCCTATGCTTATAAAGAGGCAGATCGAATGTCAAGGCATCCTAAGGACCTTCAGAAAAAGCACTATGACAAGAAAGCCAAAAGCCACATGTTCCAACCTGGTGACAGAATGATGGTGAAAGCGTGTTATGTCGAGGAGAAACAGAAGCTGGCTGATAGGTGGGAACCACGTTCATATGTTGTGGTGAAGAAACAGCCAGGGATTCCAGTGTATGTGGTTTGTCCAGAAGATGGTGACAGGAAAAGAGTCATCCACCGAAATCTTCTGTCCCAGTGCATGTTTTTCCCGGTGAGTTCCAAGTACCTTGCCGGAGAAGAGCCTGACATGGAGGAAGTGTCTGAAATGGACTCAAGTGTTTCAGAGGAAGAAGAGGAAGTAGTGGAGACAATTGAAAGTGTAGACAGTGGCACTATTACACAATGTACAAGTGTGGAATGGCAGGATGTTGTGGACGAAGAGCATGAACAGGATGGAAGTCGATTAAAAGAGACTGTGAGTGAAGAGAAGAAGAATGGGGAGCAGACATTGTTTGAAGACTCCAATCCTGAGAGGCCAGAGAGGCGATATCCTGAGCGAAAAAAGGCGCCCACCAAATAGACTCTCCTTGGAGATACATAGCCTCAAAAGCGAGATTGATAAGGAGAAGGTAGAGAGAGGAAGGAAAGTGTGGGAAAAGGCTAAAGCAAAGAAGCAGATCTACTTTGGCGATACCTATACACACACACACCCCACACAGACACTTCAAAGTTAATCTTAAGATTTAAACTGACTTCATTTAGTTTTTCTTTAGTGATGACTGGGACTGCATCATTTAGAGAGGGGGTCAATGTAGGCAGGATGTAATATGTTTCTCCCAGCCTTAGGGGGGAGCTGTGTTCTATGAGTATTTCATTGTGTGAGTGAGCACTTCTTCACATGGGTGGAGCTGTTGTTTAATTTAGTTCTATTTTCATTGTGAAAAGGTAAGGATGGTTTTCACTGTTCTCTGTTACATCCATTTTATTTATTTTTTTATTATATTGGCCATCCATGTTATTTGAAGACATATATTGCTGTTAAAGATGTTAACTAACATATATGTGCACTTATTTGTAAAAGATGGTTTTGTATTTCTGATATTATTTCATGGGTTGTACCTTCCATTTGGTGGGGTATATTTTTCTTTATATTGTATTGTGTTAAACGTTTATTTTGGGTTTTATTCTTTGTATTTGGGATGCATGTGGCATTCAACATTAATTGTCATACGTGGAAAGTTATTTTTCCAGTCTTTGAGAACCCCCCTGATTTAAGGTTTAATATAATGGCAGCTAAAACTATATTGTTTTTTTATCATGATTTTATATGCATTTTTAGTATTGATATTAGTAACTAACAGTTCTATTTTCCTTGTGAAAAGTGGCTGATGCAGATAAAGAGCCCGATAAATAAGCTTCACCACTGTGACGACAACGATCTTTGTGTCCTCCTCATTCAATCATCACCCAAACACAACACAGAGCCATTTGGGGGAGCACACAGACGAAGATATGTGTGTGTGTGTGTGTGTGTGTGTGTGTGTGTGTGTGTGTGTGTGTGTGTGTGTGTGTGTGTGTGTGTGTGTGTGTGTGTGGACAAATCACACAAATCCAATATATTTACACATCAAGGCACGCACAGCATACAAATATCATTATTAAATAATATTATTTTATGAAATAATGTTACATAACATTACAGTAAATGAAGTAAAACACTTACCGTATTTTTCGGACTATAAATCGCACCTGAGTATAAGTCGCATCAGTCCAAAAATACGTCATTATGAGGAAAAAAACATACATAAGACACTGGACTATAAGTCGCATTTATTTAGAACCAAGAACCAAGAGGAAACATTACCGTCTACAGCCACGAAGGGCGCTCTTTGTTTTCAGTGTATGCTACAGGAGCACTGAGCAGCATAGAGCGCCCTCTCGCAGCTGTAGACGGTTATGTTTTCTCTTGGTTCATTTCTCTTGGTTCATTTCTCCCGGTTCATGTCAAATAAATTTTGATAAATAAGTCGCACCTGACTATAAGTCGCAGGACCAGCCAAACTATGAAAAAAGGTGTGACTTAAAGTCCATAAAATACGGTACTTTCAGTGTTTTCTTTGTTAAAACCAACTTCCCCGTCTGCTCCGCTTCGAGTGAAAGAATCTAACGTTATCTCTCTGAGGAAAGTGTAGGAGAGCACAACATAATAATGTCGCTATAAATCAATATGATGTTATGCAATTCATATTTTAAATGAGGTAAAATCCTTACTTCTGGTCTCTCTCTTCTCTAAGTAACCCACGTCTGCACTGCACAGCCATTAAAATCTGTGAGGAACGGTTAGGGCTCATTTAGGAACACACAGCATTTAAAGGCGCTGTATGTAAGAAATCTATTTCAATTAATCATAAAATGGCCCTGATGTGTCACTAGACATTAAGAAATCATGTTCATTTCAAATACTTATACACGGGTTTCTTGTATACAAACAATACCGGATGCGCGCGCATCCAGGAGGCAGAAAACCGCTATCTGTTATGCCGAGTTCAGTAAAAGAACATTGTAATTAACGTAGATTTCGCATTGTTTGTAATTTCTTGTTGACTCAATAATAAATTGCAATTTCAGAGTTGGATCTGTTTGTTTGTGCTTCATATTAATATATTATTAATATAACATTATGTAAAACGTCCAACTGTTTACGAATCAAAATCCGGACATACTAGGCACGTTGAACATCTGACACCCAGCACTGGCTCGGTTGGTACAATTGACAACGCAACAACTCCTTGGCATTTTGACTAGCGACAACACCACCACCTAAACAATTTACCTCTTGGTTGCGTGCGCAAGCAGGGATGACGTCGCCGAGAAATCCATGTATATCACTGACAACAATAGTCCGGCCAGGATATTGCCATTTAAAAAGTGGACTTGCAGCCCTCAACTGATGTTGTTGTTGTCATTTTGTGTTTTGGCCTGACGCACCTCCCTCCACCTATCTACCAATCACGAAGTCTTTAGTGTTTCGGGATCCGTGTTGCCAGCTTTGCTGTAACCTACCATAACTCCAGTCGGATAAAAATGTCTAATGTTACTAAATCAAAAAGACCTCGTTGTAATTCCGAAATTCGTCGTGACAAAGTCCGAAATAGAATTTGTATTGGAGATGCTTTTGAACGATGGAGACGGCTGAAAACGGAGAAGAATTTGAACACAGACACCAACGTTGCTAATTTTCTCCTGGACAGGTAAGATTCATCTATGCTTGGCTAACTTGTACTTGATGTCAATGGACATTTCATATATTCATGACAGTCGAACAAAGTTATGCATGGTTGTGCAAAGTAAAATTACGTTAGCTCACATAGACGTATGCTTACATCAGCCATGCATTACAGGAGCCCGTTTCTCTGTCATTATGCTGAGACGCTGAGGAAAACAACATTAGCACGCCCATTATGGCAATTTGAAACGTAATTGAGACAGTAGCCTAAAGTTACCTCAGTAAAAATGATTCGTCATTTGTTCTTCACGTATATCGTGGACTAAGTTACACATGCTGCAAGTTGACCTGTATGACCATTGCTAATGTAATTTAGTTACTCTAACAATATTTTCTGATGGAACTGAAAACAACCCTGTGATAGCCATTGGTGATATTGAATTTGTCCCGCATTACAATTGCTTTGGCAAATGTTTTGGTTATTTGTTAGCCTACTTATGACAAAAACTTTAGTACTCGTAAATCGATTTTTTTTTTCGTATTGAAAAATAAGGAATTTTTATTTTGTGGTTTATATGTTTTTTGTTTTGTTTTACTATTATCTTTTTTTCTCAGATTTTTTTAATTGTAATTGTATTTATATGTTCAAAAAAAAGAAACCAAATCAAAAACGCTTATCTCTTCAGCTATTATGGCCCCAGCACCTAAACACCCAGTAAGAGAAACTTGAAGAAGCACCACCTGACTGCACCATCACTTTCCAGTATTGTATGTGCATCATCTGAAACACTTTCAAATCGGTCAGTAGTCAGTACCACTTTTATTTCTTTTTTTTATTTTCATTGCATATTTTTAAACAATTTGGGTCTAAAACAGCTACACCATTTACAGAGAGGACCTGTCGCCTATTGAGGAAAGACTGGAGGATGATGAGCACACCATGGATGCCTCTGAGGTTCTGGAGGAAAGGTAGATAAAGCCTCTCAAGCTTCCTAATATGCCCAATGATAAGAAATGTTATAGAAAATGTACTTTAAAAAAAAAAAATCCATTGTGACCACTGTATTGTTTTTGTTTTTAGTCTACAGAACATGAGCATCCAGGATGCTGAAACCCAGGTCATGAATGAGCAGGAGATAAATGATCTAATGAACAGTGTGTAAGTTCCACTGGGTTTTACTGTACATTGAGTAACAAGATGTTCTGCTTTGTATTAACAAATATAATTTTCTATCACATTTGCCAGAATTGATTGGGGGGACAGTGAAGGTGTTAGTAATGAGGAGATTGAAGCAGATGACAGTGAAGATGAGGACTATGTCACTCGTATTTGTATTCGGTATGTTAACATTGGATCCTCTAAGATTATTCACAATACATTCTCGAACGTTGATTCTATGAAATATGTAAACATAAAAATAAAAGATGTAAGTTTTTTTATATTTTATGGTCCCTGTAGTATCTCAAAGATAACCCCGTCTCTGTATTTGCCCTTTTTATTTTATTCATCTGATTTGATATCTATCTGTAATTGATATATACAGTATATATCTTTCATGTCTTTAGGTTGGGTGGAGCATTGCAGGCACCACCATGCATTGACAATCTGCCTGTGATAGATGCCACTGAGACAGTACATGACATCCCGGATGTAGAGCCTCCATCAGTCACCTTACCTACACTTCAACAACCTGGCTTTCCTGATACACTGGAGGTCATGACTGAAGATGACCTAATCGGGAAACGGGCCTCCATCACTTATGAGGACTGTTTGAGGCAGCTTGCAACATTACTTGTGCTTCCGGTCCAAAAGTGCACATGTCATACACATGTGACGTCAGCAAAGTGGAGTGTCAGTGTCGCCCTCCATTTGAAGTTTCCATTACGCGCAGGGGTACTGCAAGCATCATGGAATGGGTAGGTGTTGTAATCATACTACATTGCAAATAAGTGTAGATTGGTGTTGGAGGCAATGTCAATACGTTGACAGTGGTTTTGTGAAACTCAATCAAGCTTCCTGAGTTGTAGTTCCACTTAGTGGAAGCAATTCTATGTTTGTATTTGATAATGCTAAATAGCCTAAGTTGTGTCCCATTTATTGTCAGACCTGCCTTGTTGGCCACACTGTATGGAGATGGAGCTCACAGCCCACTTTGAGGTACGGAATGCTAGCAGGGGACTTCATGTTGGCAAGAAACATACCAATCTCCGGAAGCAACTACGCCAAAGTCTCGCTTCTGTTCCAGTTTATGAACATGGGGATGGTGGACCGTAGTAAATTTTTCACAATTCAGGACACATACGGTGTAGACACTGTGAAGGAGTTTTGGGAGGAGAGGAGGGCTGAGGCAATAAATCGCCTAAAAGACAGAGATGTGGTAATAGTAGGTAATGTACATTTTTTATTCATTTAGGCTACAGTATGTTAATATGTCAATTTTATGTTCTGTGAAAATCATTGATTCTTGTTTACAAATTGAATAGCGGAGGGAAGAATGGACAGTCCTGGACATTGCGCCCAGTACTGTACATACACTTCCATGGAGAAAGAATCCAGGGAAATCATCTCTGTCATCACTGTGGACAAAAGGGAGACTGGGCGAAATTCTGTGATCATGGAGAGAGAGGCATTTGTGCGGACAGTCGACACTCTTTTGAATGAAGTGAAACTAGTAGAGGTCTGCACTGATGCTCATGTCCAGATCTCCGCACTAATGAGTAAGTTGCCACTGAAATTTTGCGTTACTTGTAGAATTACACCAACTTTTTTGGAGGGGTGGGGGGACCATTACAGTACTAATTATACATATTATTTTTTCAAATAAGACAAAGGAAAGTACAAAGACCTTGGGCTGCAGCACAGCTTGGATATGTGGCATGGGGCCAAGAATCTGGCAAAAAGGATCCATGCTGTAAGTTCAGCTATCATTACTATGGCTTCATTTTCTGCATGGCAATCTACCCTAATTTGAGAGATGTAATCATGATAACTGTTATGTCTATCCCAGGCTTCACAGGTCAAGGGTCAGTCCAGTTTGAGCAGTTGGCTAAAAGACATTGTCAACCACTTTTGGTGGTGCTGCAAAACAGCAGATTCTTACCAAGAGTTCCTTGTAAGTTGATAAAAATAGTTGTCATCTAAAAAGAATATTCTATGAAACTAACATGCAGACTTATTAGACATACCTTGCTGGCAAAGAGAATAAGTTAGGATGGTTCGTTGATGTTGGATATTTGTTGATTCAGTAGCTAACCAGACATGTCATTGTGGTAAATAATGTGACCCACTTAGATTATAGTACTTACAAACAGAATCATCATTAATAATGAATTATGTACAATATGCATGCTTTTTTTCTGTACATTATATTTCTATATTATTTCTAGGAGCTGTGGCTTGGTCTCCTACATCATGTGACAAATGAACACAGCTGGGTGCTGGGAAGCTGCCAGCATGCAGACTTAGAATCTGGTGGAACTCAACAGTGGCTTGAGCGAGGCTCCATGGCACATGAGGCCCTCAAGAGCATCGTTAGAAACAAGCGGTGGCTTAATGAGGTCCACAAATATCTCAATTTTAGGTAATTTTTTGAGTATATACACATACTGTAGATAGAAAGTTATTTTCAAAATCCCACTAAATGTCTCTTCTCACACACACCCCACAGGTCCACTGCTGATCTGGAGTCCTTCCAGAACCATATTTTAATGTACGCTAGCAAGCGCACAGCATTTAGCCCTCCTGTCTTTGAGGCCAGGATGCTTCTTGCAGCGATGGACTATAATTACCACAAGGACCGCCCAGAGTTGTGTAAATCTGATGGAAGCAAACAGTAAGGGACTTTCTCACATCTACATGCTATTGTTTTATACTAGATTACAACATCATGTAAGGGATACTACACCGAAAAATGAAAATTATATCATCATATACACCATGAGGGTGAGTGAGTATATGATGATAGAATTTTCATTTTTCGGTTGAGTATCCCTTTAAACACTACAAAAAATTCCCTTGGAATGTAAATGTCTTCTTCCCTCCCCTTTCTGCTTTTAATTCAGGTACAGGAGGCTGTACAAGAAGAATGCTCGCAGGTATATGCTATACACTCAGAAGACATCCAATACGTATGGCTACATCCCAGAACTCCAAGCTATGATCCTTCAAAAGAGATTAGCTGGTAAGGGGATGCCTAGACGGAGGACACTACGACCTGATGACCCCAGAAGGTACGGCCCACTTCCACCTGTGCCGGCACCAACCATTGAGGAACTCCTTCACTCCCAAGTCAGGAGAGGTCGGTAGGTTGAATGGTCGGTAGGTTGAATGCCAATTTATTTATTTTGCACCTTGGGCTACATGCCACACACCAATTCAGATGTCATGCATAACACTTCCAAGTTTGAAATAAACTAACTTCAGGTTTTATTTTGCTCTCCTCAGTGTCAACATTCCAGACTAAAGACCTGTGAAGCCCAGTTTCCAGAGCCTCACAACCCTGACCATGTTCATGGCCATGTAAACTTTTGTGTCACAAGCTGCTTATCAACAATTTCAGACTAAAAGTTTCAACAGTACAGAGCAGCTTAGTCTAGTTTTCTATTTATACTGTGTAACATTTATCATTATACCATTTTATATACTGTTTCTCTACATTGTAAAAAGCATAGTATTGTTATTCTAAATAAACTTTTTTTTATTGAAAAAATGAGGAAGGCTCTTTACAAACAAACAAACCAAAAAACAGAACAAATCAAAAAACAATTTGTAAAACCATATATACAACAATAAATAACTTGAATTTAACTGTTCACGTTAGAATGGTATTAAATGGTGGGTACAAAGCCAGTGTACTGGCCTTGGGGGTCAGGGTATTTTTCCCTTATTTTCCATATACAGCAGCTGGGAATAACACGACGGTTACACAGACCCAGTGACCCATGCTGAAACAAACCTCTGTCCGGACCCTTCGGTCAATTTGGATCATCTGAACACTGTTCTCTTCCTCTGCATCTCTGCCTCCTCTCCCTCTCCTTCCTCTGCTGCCAACTCCAGTACTTGGACCTGCATTATCTCCTCTTCCACCTCTCTGACCTCTTCCACCGCTCTGACCTCTTCCACCGCTCTGACCTCTTCCACCTCTCTGGCCTCTTCCACCTCTCTGGCCTCTGTCACCGGGTGCAGGGCTCACACTCTCTCCTTTTCCACCTGAAACATCTGCACTCTCTTCCAGCTCTCTGGCCTCTTCCACCTGGTCCATCTCATCCCTCTAAATTCACTCCTTCTCTCTGCTCTGTGTCTCCTGGACCAAGACCTGCACGCTCTACTCTTGTCCCTCTCCCCTTTGCTCTTCTTTTCCTTTGTCTGCGCCTCCTCTCGCCTTCCCAGCTCTCATCAGCCTCACTTAGGACAGCGGGCACCTCATAACTGAGATCTAAATCAGGCTGCAACAAGTGAGAGCAGTACAAGTGCTAACTCAAAATAAACATTCTCTACCTTTTAGGCTACTGTATGTACTATGTTAGTGATGGTTTGGAAGCACTACAGTAGGTGCAATTCCAAGGAAAAATTACTTTTTCTAATGTCCATAACACTAATGAAAAGCACATTGTAGCCTATGATGTGAAAAATTTGGGCCATTTGGAACGTTTTGTAGCCTACTTGTTTTTCATGCAAGTTCTACAGCCAAAAATAATAGAATGTCATGTAATCTTTCACATCACATATTTTAGCGTTATGGACATGTGCTGCAGGGTAAGTAAAAAAAATACAGCTGGCCACTTTCACTTATAGCATCAGCTAAATGAATAGCTGTATCTTTAATATTGGTTACACAGTGACAGGCTTGTGCTTGTACTTACATTAATGACAGATAAATACCGTTACAAGTTAGACTAACAGTTACCGTTCTGTCTGTCATGTATGAGCATACATCTTTACGATTATACTGTCACATACGAGCATACATCTTTACGATTATACTGTCACATACGAGCATAAATCTTTACGATTATACAGTCACATACGAGCATACATCTTTATGATTATATTTAACTAATGACAATTAGTAATTTTTTTAAATACATAATTACTTATCAAAATATCTCTCATGAAGCATAAACATAATTAACAGAAAACAGAAAACTTACTGTGTACGTCTGTTCGTCACCTGCCATTGGAAGCTCAATGAAGCAGCCTACGTTTCTGCTGAATCCTGCAGCTTATCTGGTAACCTCGAGTCAGGGGGGAGGGGGAGGGGATACACCGCTCTGCAGTATTTTTATAGTGATTCTAGTACCAGTTTAGGCCACAATCCTACATACAGCTCCTTTAAACTTTAAACCTAGATAAATGTGTGCTATATCCAATAGTTTGTGCGGAGATTGGAAGCTATGCACGCTTTGCAGGACAAAGAGGCACAGCGTGATCACTTGTTTTCCGTGGATATGCCATCATTTTTGCTCGTAAGGTAAGAGTAATTCATCATTCATAACTGTTAAGGGTCTACTTTTATTTTTGTTCACTCACAATATCAAGAAAACATTGTACTTTTATTAAATAAAGAAAACAAACATGATTCGCTTTATGTCGTCTGGTCTTGAATAGGAGCACTTAACAAAAATTAACCAAAACGCAGCGAATACATGCCTCACAGACATGATGAATATATCCATAGAAAGCTTTAAATTAGTACTTAACGAAATAAAACAAATTGAAAATAAATTTTATCATAATCATAATCCGTATACAGTAGATGCATTTCTTAAAGAAGCGTCTAATGAGGAGATGGCAAGCACTGCACATGACCAATTGGCTCATTGTTTGTCATGGTAATCAAATCAAAACTATCTCAAAATACAGCTTTTTCCGAAGCATTGGGAACTTTTAATAACTCCCGCTCCAACTTCTACCTGATGCTCTGCATGGTCCACTGTCACCTGTATACTAATGCGTGCGTATATGCGTTGCGTATTGCGTAAGCGATGTAGCCTATAATATTTATAATAGCCTATAATCATTATAACAGTATTTCATACTGTAACTTATATGTGCTCTGTGCATATATGGGCACAATAAAAGGAGAAAAGCTAAATGAGCCCGAGCCCGATCTGTAAAACAAGAAATAAAGCCCGAGCTCCGCCCGATTGGACTAAGCGTGTTGGCATTCAAATTTTCCCATCCAGCGCCACGTCGTTTAATTAGCAAATGCATTTGCGCTCATTTCTTGTGCCCATGGGTGTGCTGGTCTAAAAAAGAGGTGTGTTCAGTCGCATTGCTCGCGCAATGCTATTTTAAGGAGCTGTAAATAGACTGCCCCGTAGACCAACTCAAACCTGGTCTAAAGTCTGGCGCAATGTTTTTTCTTTGTTATTTAAAGAGCATACACGCTGCTTATTAAACACAGGGATGCACATGTTACAAACACGCCAGGTTCCACCTCCACTCACTCACAACGCACGCCCTCACCGGAATACTAATCACTTCCACCTGACCCTCATCACCATCCCATCACATCAGCACTATAAATACCACACACACGCACTCAGTCAGCGTCCGGTCTCGTTCGCGACAAGGTCTTACCTGTATGCTAACAATAAGGACTAACTCTACCTCTACTTACCTCTCTCCAATGATTCCCCGAAGATCCAAGTCTTCTCCGTGCATGTGTGTGGTACACCTCCCTCCTCTGACGTCTTTACCTTGCTATCACGGATCCATTCATCAGTGCCATTCATCACTCTACCCTGCACTACCCGCTCCTCTGCTTGTGCCTTTAATAAATTATCTTTCTGTTACTCCTCAGCCTCCCGGGTATTCTGTAACAGAAGACCGGAACAACAACCCTTGGCACAAGCATGAGCCTCACGGACCCCTTTCAAGATCTGGTTGATGCACTCCATAGGACACTCAGAGCTCAACCCGCATCCCCAACACCAGCGAGCACTTCCGCCAACGATACCAGCACTTCCTCACCTTCCGGCACCCATGGTTGGAGAAGCACAATCTTGTCATCTCCTGGAAAACGGGCGAAGTCCTGAAGTGGGGCGACTCCTGTTTCAAGAGCTGCATCTCTGGTTGTCCTGTCCCAGCCAAACCTTCCCCTGCACCTCTTCCAGTTTATTCTACCTCAATAGAGAGCCCAGTGGAAAACCAATCCATTTCCATCCCTACCTGCTACGCCCCCTTCAGTGACGTCTTCTGGCCCAAAGGGGCTTCCAAGCTGCCTCCACACCGGCCGTGGGACTGTGCCATCGATATGCTGCCAGGTGAACCAGTGCCTAAAGGAAGGATCTACCCCCTTTCCATTCCGGAGGAGAAGGCCATGGAGGAATACACCAAAGAGGTGCTGGCCCAGGGTTACATTCGTCCATCTACCTCCCCTGCTGCTTCGAGCTTCTTCTTCGTAGAAAAGAAAGACGGAGGCTTAAGACCCTGTATCGATTATCGGGCTCTCAACAATATATCCGTCAAATTCAGATACCCACTTCCCCTCGTCCCAGCTACCTTGGAACATCTCCGTGGTGCCTCTGTCTTCACCAAGCTGGACCTCTGCAGCGCCTACAACCTCATCCAGATACGAGAGGGGGACGAGTGGAAAACTGCCTTCATAACCCCTACTGGCCACTATGAATATTGTGTGATGCCGTATGGACTTGTTAACACCCCCTCAATCTTCCAGGATTTTATTCATGAGCTGTTCCGGGAGTTCCTCCATAAGTTCGTCCTCGTCTACATTGATGACATCCTCATATACTCCCGGAGCCTAGCGGAACATCGACGCCACGTTGCGGAGGTCCTGCAACGCCTGAGGGCCTTTCAGCTCTACCTCAAGGCCGAGAAATGCTCATTCCATCAGCCCTCAGTGCAGTTCCTTGGGTACAACATCAGCAGCAGTGGCATCCGGATGGACGAGGGGAAGGTGAACGCCGTTAGAAATTGGCCCACTCCTACCACCATCAAAGAACTCCAAAGAAGAACGTGAAGGCTGACGCCCTGTCCCTGTGTCACGCCCCCGAAGAAAATCTCGAAGAGCCTGAAACCATTCTCCCAGAAAAGGTTATCATCAGCCCCATTACCTGATCCTGCTACCAACACCCTGCCGGGTTGCCCACGGGGACACCAGTACATTCCCAGGACACGGCGCACTCCACTCATTCACTCCGCTCACACATCTCTTGGCACTGGTCACCAGGGGATCAATGAAACCCTCTCGTTGCTTAGGGAATGCTTCTGGTGGCCCAACATGGCCTCGGATGTCAGAAGGTACGTGAACGGATGTACAGACTGCGCCATCTCCAAGAGCCCACGCCATCTACCATCAGGTAAGCTCCATCCTCTGCCCATCCCCAATCGCTCGCGGTCACACCTAGGGATGGATTTTATTACTGATCTTCCTCCTTCAGATAATAATACCTGCATTCTTGTCATAGTGGATAGATTTTCTAAATCATGTCGTCTTCTCCACATGAAAGGTCTGCCCACGGTCATGGAAACGGCAGAGTTATTATTTAACCATGTCTTCAGGTACTTCGGCATCCCAGAAGACATCGTCTCGGACAGAGGTCCTCAGTTCATCTCCCGTGTATGGAAGGCTTTCCATTCACTCCTAGGAGTGGCCATCAGCCTGTCCTCCGGATACCATCCCCAGTCGAACGGGCAGACGGAGAGGAAGGTCCAGGAGATTGGATGCTTTACTCCGTACCTTCTGTTACGGCCACCAGAACTCCTGGAACCAGTTATCCTGGCATTGTGAGACATTTAGACAATGAAAATAGACATATTTCAAAATGTTTCACTTAATTTTACTTGATCTTGTCAGCAAATATAGTTTGGGGGAAGGTTAACTATTAAAATGTGTACTAGTTATGTCTCAATAACACAACAGATGCAAGTAATCTTAGTCTACTCATCAGAATGCCAGAATATATGCTTCACTGGATCTGAGGTAAAGTTATTTCTCTCAGTGCGTCTACTTCCAGAAACAAAAAGTAGCTGGGATGAACTCTTTGCATTTGCTTACGTATGATGTGGGCGTTTGCATGGGTGCGTCTCACATGGATGTTTAGAATTTGAAAAGTTCAAGCTGCTCGTAGGCATGATCTCATTAGAGATAATGAGTTGAGTGATTGTATTCACTTTTCTAATGTAAATAACATTTGATGAGAATGACTTGCATTCATAAAACAACTGTAATTGTTCATCAATGTGTCAGCTACAATGAACACCTTATACATTTTTTATATTTATTAAAATAAATTGTAATTCAATTAGGTAAAAACAAGGCCTGTGTATCACTTTCAGGCACATTCCTGTGAAATTTTTCTTTGTGTGTGTGGCTGTCGATGTCAGGATCCTGCCCTGACAGTCCTGTCCATCTTGTCTCTGTTCCATGTTTCTTTGTTTGTTTTGTGTCTAAGCACATGGTTCTGTCTTTGTTCGTGTCTGCCACGTGCTCCCCTTGTCCCACCTCCTTGTTGCCCCTGGTCACGCCCCCTTGTTTAGCCCTTGTCTGCTTGATCGTTTTCACCTGATCCTCATGTGTACTGCGCTATATATCGGGTTCTTTTTCCTTGTGTCTCTGCTGGTTTGTTTTC
Organism: Carassius carassius; assembly: GCF_963082965.1. NCBI lineage: Eukaryota > Metazoa > Chordata > Actinopteri > Cypriniformes > Cyprinidae > Carassius > Carassius carassius. Next base: position 30,405,136 of record NC_081770.1, read on the forward strand.
GGTGTTTACCTGCTTCTTGGGCCAGAATTTATCCTTTTGATCTTGCTCAAGTTGTTTTTGATCTCTTGTCTAGTTAGTCTATATCCTCGGTTCCTTTTTGGCCTTTTAGTTTTATCTAGTTCTTGTTTTTTGATTGTGCACATCCTAATCTAGTTTTTGTTTTTCTCTTTTTGATTTAGGGTTTCATTTACTCAGTTTGAGAGTGCAGTTCCTTTTTGGATCCTGGCTTTTTGTTTTAAACTGGTTTATTTCTTTGGATAGTTTTGGTTATTTTGCCTTTTGTTCACTCTTTGTTTTCTATTGTCTGTGTGTCGTTTTGAGTCTAGTCTTGTTTTGTGTATTGTCCTGTCTTGCCCCCACTCAGATTTCCTGGCCACTGAACCCCACTGCCTGGAAGCAGCTCACCTCTCTCGCGTGTCAAGTCTCGTGAGTCTCTAGCTGGCGACTAGACTGGTGACATTTGAGTTTCACTTGAAGCTACGGGTTTCCTGTGTCTGCCTGGCCCTTCCTCTGGAGCTGCCTCCTCTGTGCTCAAGCCCGTGGTCATCTTCGAATGTCTCTGTGGTCATCCCTCCTGCCCGTATTGTCTGCCCTGCCCATCTGTTTGAACCGTTTCACTGCAAATTCTCCCAGCTGTTCCAGTCTATGTTTTGTTAATAAAATACCCTTGACTGCTCATTCTGCATTTGGGTCCCATTTCTTGCAGATCCCTGAAAGAATTAACCAGCCAACTCAGGACCCAGCAATGAGCATCCGTATTGTTCCTCCCAGTACCGCTAAGGGGAGACTGGCACTCCAACAGGCAGTGCCATCGCTCCGCCAGCAGGGGCGGGAGGTTGTTTCATTTGCCCAGTTTTTCTGGACCATGGCAAGGGGCTTGGAGTATCCGGACTCCACTCTAAAGGAGGCTTTTAATCTCTGCTTGGATGATCCCCTACCACAATGGGAGATGGAGCAACTAAGAGGGATAGATTATTGGACATTTTCTAAGTATTTGCACCATCGTAAGGACTGGCAGATTCTTACACCCCCAGAGTCAGCCTGCAGGGACCATGCCACCTTCCCTCCCATGCCGAGTCAAATTCAAGACCCCATTCCATCTCCTACGTTGAAGCATAGACTGAGGAGGAAGAGAGCTGCCCAGAACGCTGCATCAGTGGCAGAGCCAGTTAGATCTGCCCTTGCCACGCCAGAGCCGGTCGTGCCCACGCCAGTCAGTCTGGAGCAGATTCAAATTGTTGAAGTCACCCCAGAAGCTGAAAGTCATGCACATTTGAGCCCTCAAAGATGTAAGAAGAGGAGGGCACCCATTGTGCAGCCAAACGCTCTTCTTTCAGAGGTCCCAAGCACACTGTGCCAAGAGGACCAGTGTCAGGAGAGTTCTAACACATTGGTCCAGGAGGACCAGACTCAGTTGGTCCTGTATTCAGTAGGTCCAGAGGTATACAGTCTGGAACCAATCCCCAAGTCTGTCCAGTCTTCTCCAGTCATTCCAGAGCCAGATTGCAGAGACCAACCTGCTCTCTTACCCTCACAGAGTCAAGTCCCAGATCATCTTCAGACTCCAAGGAAGTATAGGGCAAGAAGGAAGGGCGCAGTCCAGAATGCTGCATCTGTCTCAGAGTCAGTCAAGTCCGCTCCAGTCATTCCAGAGCCAATTCAGTCCGCCCCAGATATTCCAGAGCCAATCAAGTCAGATCCTGCTATTTCAAAGCTAGTAAAGAAGGGTCCTTCATCCCAGAGGTGGCCAAGTCAGCAACCAAGATTAAGGTGGTTAAGTTAAATGCAGTCAATTCAGAGGCAGCCGATAACACACTGCTGTGCCCCCAGAAGCTGAATCAAATGAGGGCCTGTGTTGTGCAGTTCGACATTCCCTCCCAGGAGGTCTCTAGTCCTCTGGTCCAGGAGGAGCTAAGCCATGAGACCCCAAGTCCAGAGGTCCAGGATTTCTCATGTCAGTATGCCCTACCTCCAGTGGTCTTGGAAGACCAGTTTCAGAATGTCCCTAGTCCTGTTATCCAGGTGGACCCTAGTCAGGTGGTCCAATATCCAGTGGTCTCAGAAGTATGTAACCTGGTGGAACCACACCCTAAGATGCCCACTTCACCAGTTGTCTCTCCTCTAGAGAAGGAATCTGTGACTGTCTATGTAACTTCACCTGAACCACCGGTTAATCCTGTCATGCCCAAGAAGGGCAATCATATAAGTCATGTCATGTTCCCAGAGCTTGCTGTTGAGATGGCACCCCCTGAGCCCGTGTCAGCTCCAACCTCTGAGCCCATTCCAGTGTCTGTGTCAGCCCCAGAGTCTGCGCCGGTCCAGGAGCCTCTAGAGTCCAACACTGCAGCCCCGGAGGGCACGTCAGAGTCAAGCCCAGTGCCCGCCCTTACAGCCCAGGAGGGCACGCCAGAGTCCAGCCCAATGGCTGTCTCCGAAGCCCTGGAGAGTGCGTCCAAGTCCGTATCGGAATCCATTCTTGCATCTCCAGAACCATTTTCCGAAGGATGCACCCTCTCTGCCCATGTGGCCATGGCACCTGAGTTTGTCCCAAGGCCCTTCACGCAGCAAGAGTTGGCCCCAGAGGCCATAAAGGCTACTTCCAAAGTTCCTCCAGTAAAACAAGTCCACCTCCCTAGAAGGACCACCAACAAGATCCCTATCCCACTTACCCTATTAGCTAGTCCTTTTGGATCCCATAAGCCAGAACCTCCCTGGTCCACCTCAAACTATTCCCCAGGATTATTTTCCTCCCTCCCAGTCCCACCCCTTAGGTTTCATGGCTATCCTGGAGTTCCAAGCTTTGTTCCCAAACCACCCCTCCCAGTTGGTACCTCCCTGTACTGTTTTGCCCAGTGTGGACGCCTGGGGGGAGGGTACTGTCAGGATCCTGCCCTGACAGTCCTGTCCATCTTGTCTCTGTTCCATGTTTCTTGTTTGTTTTGTGTCTAAGCACATGGTTCTGTCTTTGTTCGTGTCTGCCACGTGCTTCCCTTGTCCCACCTCCTTGTTACCCCTGGTCACGCCCCCTTGTTTAGCCCTTGTCTGCTTGATCATTTTCACCTGATCCTCATGTGTACTGCTCTATATATCGGGTTCTCTTTCCTTGTGTCTCTGCTGGTTCGTTTTGATCTTGCTCAAGTTGTTTTTGATCTCTTGTCTAGTTAGTCTATATCCTCAGTTCCTTTTTGGCCTTTTAGTTTTATCTAGTTCTTGTTTTTTGATTGTGCACATCTTAATCTAGTTTTTGTTATTCTCTTTTTGATTTAGGGTTTCATTTACTCAGTTTGAGAGTGCAGTTCCTTTTTGGATCCTGGCTTTTTGTTTTAAACTGGTTTATATCTTTGGATAGTTTTGGTTATTTTGCCTTTTGTTCACTCTTTGTTTTCTATTGTCTGTGTGTCGTTTTGAGTCTAGTCTTGTTTTGTGTATTGTCCTGTCTTGCCCCCACTCAGATTTCCTGGCCACTGAACCCCACTGCCTGAAAGCAGCTCACCTCTCTCACGTGTCAAGTCTCGTGAGTCTCTACCTGGCGACTAGACTGGTGACATTTGAGTTTCACTTGAAGCTACGGGTTTCCTGTGTCTGCCTGGCCCTTCCTCTGGAGCTGCCTTCTCTGTGCTCAAGCCCGTGGTCATCTTGGACTCTCTCTGTGGTCATCCCTCCTGCCCGTATTGTCTGCCCTGCCCAACTGTTTGAACCGTTTCACTGCAAATTCCCCCAGCTGTTCCAGTCTATGTTTTGTTAATAAAATACCCTTGACCGCTCATTCTGCATTTGGGTCCCATTTCTTGCAGATCCCTGACAGTCGACAATAATAACGAGTTTTAATGTCTAAAATAATTTCACCACCACCAATGCATCTAATGTTTTCTCTGACTTTCCAGGTTCCCTTATGAAAATTAGCCATGATTTTACTGTGAATATAACCAAAAATCATGGTTCTTGTAGCCATGGTAACTGCAAATTAATCATGTTTTTGCTTCAAATAATTTACAAAGAAGTATTAATATACATATGTTGTTGTTGTTATAAAAACTAAAAACTTAAAATGCATTTTATAAAAAGGTAATAATGATTGGTTAATAACACTCTTAAAAATACATAATGTATTTTTGTATATACATGTTAGTACAAATACCTGCAAAGGGAGCCAAAGGGCAATTGCTGCTGTTACACTTTCAGGACAATAAAATCCTTGTTTAGGCTATTGGGCAAAAATGTAATTAAAATATTAACTTAATCTTTCACATTGGCCATCTTTTTGTTATAGATGACAGCCTCTATAATTTCTTCAACAAAATACATGTGGACATCACAACCCTTACATAATTTTAATTAATTTTAATTAATTTTAATCATAACCATAATTTTATTATAATAAAATTACTTAATTTTCTTTTGCATGATTTCTGAATGCTTGAGACTATAAAATACATTAGAAACATAATAAAGGTATAGCCAAATAATACAATTTATTCATTTATTTACTTTTTATTTTTCTATTTTATTAAAGTTCTATTTTCACCTCTATAGTAGGTGTACTTTTTTTCATCATATTTGAGGAAGAGGGGCACAACAATACAATCCTGCTTAGGGCACCCATATGGCCAGCAGCTGCCCTGGGTCGGATGGTGATGACCCGCTCCAAGTTGAACAAGACTAATGAATCAATGAACGATTCATAAAGAACCAATTACTTAACTCCTAAATGAATCATCCATATGAACAAATCGAATGAATAAATGACTCAATGACTTAATCATTAAGACATTTACCACCACCTACTGGCAGTTTTATTGTTTAGAGTATCATTTCATTAAATAAATAATTTAATATTTCCATAGTAATAATAATAAAATTAAGAAATTAAATGATTAAAGTTACAGTTCACCCAACCAACAATGACAATTCTTTCAGCATTTACATGGTCCAAAAGAGTATATGTTATACATTTTATCAAACGAAAAAAAATTCTGAACCTACTTTTTGTAATCTCTGTTTGATGCTTTGCACAACTATGACTTTCATACTTTCATGATCTTTTCATAGTGATTTCTCCAAATTTGATGTGCGATTAATTAGATTAATTAATTACCTCATCATGTAATTAATTAGATTAAAAATTTTAATTGCTTACCAGTCCTAATTATTATTATTATGACTAAACACAAATAAATTAAACCCAGTGCAGTTTAAAAAGATAGCTTATTCTTATCTGTAAAATCAAAAATGATCAAAGTATGTTTATATTTTTTTGCGGTCATCAAGAAAATACGTGACAGACAGCACCAGTGCGGGCTTCGACTTCAGGGGGTTAATGTCCAGGTGAGAGCCTTGTTCAAGACTTGTTGTTTTGATTCAGTTGTTTGGAGCTTGTGGAGTTTCCACTGTCAAATACTGTACAATAAAGAGAAAGATAAAATACACTAGGATCTGCTTTAATACAAGAAAATAAATGAAAGCATTGACTCAATAACTTACTGTAGTTTCTTCAGTTTACAGTGTGGATCCTCCAGTAGAGCAGAGAGCAGCTTCACTCCTGAGTCTCCTGGTTCATTACATCTCAGATTCAGTTCTGTCGGGTGTGGGGAGTTTGATCTCAGAGCTAAAATCAGAGCAGCACAGCCTTTTTCTCCAATACTGCAGCTCCTCAGCCTGCAGAGAGTGAAGAACATGGATGATCTCTAAGACTGTGTTTAGGCTTTAGGGTAAGAGTGTGTTTGTATGAGCAATACTATTATATACACCAGGATCACTGCTATAGAGATTTTAACTTACCAGCAGCTAAAACATTAATTTAAATCTGCTTTACCTACATGATTCCTGATTGTGAAGCTGAACTAGTTTATAATAGTATATAGGTGATAATATTAAAATAAGAGTAACATTATAATATATATAGTGTATTATAGTGAGATATTTGATTATTCTGGACTTCCTATCCATATGTAAGTTTTATGGGTCTTTCTTCTGGTCTCATTTGATTCCAGCTATTTTTAGCTGTACAAAACAGGTTGTTTTGCTGTTGTGTCTTACCATATTATTTAAATGATTGAAAATGCATGCTGGTCCCCTACCCTCTTGATGCAGACCAGTGCAAGCAGGAGCAGAGTTTTCAATGCAAGAAACTTTAGCTCAACTGAATGCAAAGGCTCGAATGGGCCCTGCTGTAGTGATTTAAGCACTAGAGTCAGGTCCCAAGAGGGTATAGAGGGGGGCCGGGAAGGATTTGACCTCCTGACCCCTCTAAGGAACCTGATGACAAGGTCATGCTTAACTAAAGACTTCCATTCACGGGGTCATGTTACACAGCAATAGCGGCAACCTGGACTTTGAGGGGGGAGGGAGACAGCCTTCGCTCGAGCACTTTCTGCAGAAAGGAAAGCATGACTGCAATAGGGCATCTTCGGGGGTCTTCTCAGCAAGAAGAACACCACTCAATGAACAGGTTTCACTTCAAGGCATAAGCGTGTCTCATAGATGGTGTTCTTGCCGAAGTGATGGTGTTCACTACCTCCTGGGGAAGGTCACCTAGAACCTCCGGGTGAGAGTTTGGTGAAAGGCCGGTGTAACTTGGACCCGGTGAGTGCCACGCTTCCATGCCTACCTTGGGACACGGCCATAAAGCCAGTTCTGGAGCAGTATGATATTTAAGTTTCGTCTGTGAGGCGTGCTGTCTGTTTGACTGAATCCAACTCCATACCGAGAAAAGAGATCCTCTTCATCGGTGAGAGTTTGCTCTTTTCCCAGTTGACCCGAAGGCCCAACAGGCTCAGGTGCCGGAGCACCACGTCCAGTGCTCGCACAAATTATCCCGAGATTGTGTAAGTATCAGCCAATCGTCTAGATAGTTGAGAATGCAAACGCAAATGCTCTCTAAGGGGAACAAGAGCCGCCTCCGTGACTTTCGTGAAGATGCAGGAAGACAGGGACATCCTGAAGGGCAGGACCTTGTACTGCTATGCCCGTCCTTTGAATGCAAACTGCAGAAAAGGTCTGTGGTGCTGAATGATGGATACATGAAAGTACTCATCTTTCAGGTCAATCGCTGCAAACTGATCTTGTGGACGGACGCACAGTCTGTAGAAACCAGCGATACCAGGCCTGACCAGGTGCTTAGAATCCATACAAGGGGGACTAGCAGAACCACAACCATATCTACAGTGGGGCAGCAAGGTGGAACCCAGGTCAGGTGGTGGTCCACTGGATACCGCTGGTATGCTCCTTGAAGAGGGCCCAGCGCATTCCGTGGGTCGCTCCACTGGATCGGAGGAGCAAGATGAGCAGTGGTCCCCAGAGGGTTGGTTTCCTGCGGGGTTTGCCACCACTGCAACCCTCAAACCACCCGCGCTACTGTCGGAAGTGGTCCTCGTCTGTCGGCCTCCAGAACGAGCCCCAGATCGCGGCAGCAGGACTCCACCCCCCCTAAAGGTAGCTGTGCCTGGTGCACAGCTCCTAGATGGTCATCTTCCCGCAATGGGAACATGACACATCCACAAAGGCCACCTCAGTGTGCTTGACACCCAGACATGTGAGACAGTGATCATGACCATCACCCGGTGCCAGGTAACAACTGCATTCAGAAATGCATGGGTGAAACGCCATCCTTACAAGGACAAGCCATCATCTTTATAAAGACGCACCCATGGAGCTCTTTTAGAGGAAATTGCTTTTAGTGCTGAGGTGCACAGGGAAGATGGCCGCTTGCAACATGACAGGGGGTAGTGCGGCCTGAAGTGTGAAATCCACTCAACACTGGAATGACTGCCACTGAAGCGCCGTCTCATCAACACAGAAAGCTTCCGAGAGTGTGCTGAACTCACAGTTCACCGTAGACACAGCAGAGCAGAACAATACTGTCGCTCAGCTCCGAAGTGAAAAGCTGGTATGCATTGCACCTGCTGCCTTCTTATACTCACTCGGTGATCAGCGACAGCTGGTTGCAATAATTGCATGCCAATGTGATTTGGCTTATTTAGTTTACACTCAAAGTAGATTGGTCTATTGAAGTGATATTTCAATTTCTTCGGTCATCAACGTGACGTTGAGAGTGACCGACTGAAAGGGAACCAAAGTTTCCATGCTTTCCATTATGTGGACAAAACATTTCTCTAAATAGTTTATTTCCACATTTCCACAAATAAAGTCATACTGTTTTGAAATGCCTTGAAGAAAAGTAAAGTAGTGACAGAATTAAATTTTTGGGTGACCTATCCCTTTAACATAAAACGTTTTTGTTTGGCAGTATTTTCACACAGTTTGTTGTATTCAATAATATAAGAACCTTACCATAGTTTCTCTAGTTTACATTGTGGATCCTCCAGAAGAGCTGAGAGCAGCTTCACTCCCGAGTCTCCTGGTTTATTACAGCTCAGATCCAGTTCTGTCAGATGTGAGGGGTTTGATCTCAGAGCTGAGATCAGAACAGCACAGCCTTTCTCTCCAATACTGCAGTCACACAGCCTGCATAGTGAAGAACATGGATGATATCTGAGACTGGGCTGAAGCTTTAATGTGTGAGAGAGAGAGAGAGAGAGAGAGAGAGAGAGAGAGAGAGAGAGAGAGTGTGTGTGTGTGTGTGTGTGTGTGTGTGTTTGTTTGTATGAGCATTACTTTTTTTCCACATGATTCCTGATACTGAACTAGTTTATCATTTTCATTCTTCAAACCTTTTGTAGTTCTTTACATACAATTATGTTAAAACTTTAAGAGTAACATTACAGTAGAACTGTGACATATTACTCTGGTGTTTAAGATTGTGAGGAGGTTGAAAGGGCAAGTATATTTGGAAAATAGACATCACTCTTCATTTTTCTCACACTGAATTAGGTAAAAAGTAGCATTTATGAATGTTGTTCCCTCTTATACAAATACTCTTCAAACAGATTAAAATAATCCAGTCTTCGTATCACTGTGTACATGTAAATCTGTTATTCAAGAAAGATTTGTAAATTAGTATTTTTTGTTATTATTTATCTGTATGTTTTGTTTTGGATTATACTTATATAATATATAAGTGTATTTACAAACATACATTTACATTTAAATATAATTATAATTATTTAATTTGATAATTTGTATTTTGTGACTGGTGTGTGGTAGTTTACAATGAGGCTAAAGATGGACCGATGTAAAAGGCACATAAAAAATTATGACAGACTTATGAAACAAATGAGAATTATTAAAATTAAAGGCTTATATATGAAGCAAAGGTCTTGTTAATGTTTTCAGTTTTGTTTTCAAGTAATTGAATAAACAGACTTTCAATAACTGAAGAATATGAAAAGTTTATTATTAAATTTATTAAAAAATATGACATCACTCACAAAATATAAACATTCTTTTAGTTTAGATGCTATAAAGTCATAATAATTTAGTATGAGATCTTCAATCAGTGTAAGAATCTTTCACTATCTTCTTTTTATAAAGAAAAAAATTGTTTTATAGATCCGTTTTGCAATGTAGTCAGTTTATAAAAGTAAACTATTTTATCAAAGCAGAATATGGTACAGACATTGCTGTAGGGGTTGTTTTAGACAATAATTAACTTAGATATTGTGCAAAACTTATTCCTTTAGTTTAAATATTTGTATCAATATTGTGGTCCTTAAACCTCATTCTGGTGAGTCTTTAACCTTGAGTGTGAGATAAAAGGCCATTCTTGCCACCTCATATTTTTCTATATATTTCAGTATCCCTGTTGAAGTTGCATTCAATATTGATTTGGCTGAAATCTCTGAGGGAGTCGTGTCGTTAGTGCTGAAAAAATGTTGTATCACGGATTTCAATAAAATAGTCCAAAGGACCGTCTGCAAAAAAGGCTACTAATAAAATACTCAATAACATCACAGTAACCAGTAAATTCAGTTCACACATCACTGCTCTCCTGCTGGTTCTACTATAACATTGATTTTGGAAATAGGTGCTTTTGCATAATTTGTATGATTTTTTTATTTATTATGAAAACGTTAATAACATTACTGTAACACACTGTACTTTCACCAAATTCAGTTTACACATAACTGCTCTCCTGCTGGTTATACTACAACTATCATTTTGAAAGTAATTGCTTTTGCACATTTTTTATAATTTTTTATTATGAAGTATAGTTAATAACTTTACTGTAACACACTGTAATTTCACCAAATTCAGTTCACACATCACTGCTCTCCTGCTGGTTATACTCCAACTTTCATTTTGAAAGTAATTACTTTGAGTGAAAGTACATTGTGTTACAGTAAAGTTATTAAAATTTTTCATGATAAAAAAATCATAAAAATGTGCCAAAGCAATTATTTTCAATATGAGTGTTGTAGTTAAACCAGCAGGACAGCAGTGATGTGTGAACTGAATTTGGTGGAAGTACAGTGTGTTACAGTAAAGTTATTAACTTTTCATATAAAAAAAAAAATATACAAATTGTGCAAAAGCAACTATTTTCAAAATGAAAGTTGTAGTATAAACAGCAGGAGAGCAGTGATGTGTGAACTGAATTTGGTAAAAGTACACTGTGTTACAGTAAAGTTATTAACTTTTTTCATAATTAAAATCATAAAAATGTGCCAAAGTAATTACTTTCAAAATGAAAGTTGTAGTATAACCAGCAGAGGAGCAGTTATGTGTGAACTGAATTTGTTGAAAGTACAGTGTGTTACAGTAAAGTTATTAACCATTATGTTCAATAACGGTGAAGTTATTGACAATTTTTCATAATAAAAAATCATTAAAAATGTGCAAAAGTCGAATCTGTGAATATCTTGCCAATTTTACCGAACTGAGCAAGCATGATCCTGGTAACGCTACTAAAAAGCTCCAAAACTATATTTATCGTTTGAAATTCTTAATAAAACTTGAATGAAGATTTTGAATGCTGAGACTTAGTTTCCTGCTGTTTTGTGTCTGTCAGCTTGTTGTCTGTGTCCTCTCTGCTCTGCGATGTTTTCGCGAAAATGAACCTGTGTTGTGAGAGCGTGTACACGAGAGGCTAGAAAAAGTCGTGATGAAATGCGATGCAGAACACTAGAGCAGACGCGTCGCATCCTTGATTTCGCGGCTAAATTAAATGCTTCTTTCAGTACGATTAAACAAAGAAAATGAAATAGTAGCATAGTAATTATTGGGGTGGCCGATCAGATGTCAGGGGTGTCCAGTGCCATCCTGGACACCCCTCTGGCTCTGCCACTGCCTCCCGCTCCCTCTTTCCCACTTCAATTCCTGTGAAATGCAATAGAAGAATGCAGTTTCTGATGCAGACATACTTTACGTTTAGCGTTGTGGGGACCCGCTCTATAAGTAATGGTTTTAACTAATATTCGCTTCATCTTTATTATAGCTTTCAGTTAGTTAGTTAGTTTCAGTCTTAAAGACAAACAGATTATTATTAATGTTATTTTTAGCCTTGAGGTCAAACAGCAGCACATACACACTGTTTCTGGTGTGACATTGTGCAGTCCTGTAGAGTGTTAATGGAAAGTCATGTGAAACCCATTGTACTGAATACAAACACTGTACGGTTAAGCCTTGTGGGGACCTGCTCTATAAGTAATGGTCTCTAACTAATATTTGTAATATCCTTATTATAGTCTTCATGTGCGGGTGATGAAGTTATGACAGCCGTGGAGAACTGCTCTGGAGCTGTCGGAGCTATAAAACTTCTATTTGGTCATTTACACTCCTACTGGACAAAACAAGCAATATTCTCCTGCACTTGAAAAAGGACGCTTGGCCGACTTTACAGGCAGAAATCCTGATGAAATCAACATAGATCCATAAGTTACTCAACAAATCTTTAAAAATTCTCTCTCTGGCTGCATTTACACTGGCACAAAGAATTAAATTTTTTCCTTTCGTGACCCAGATTGGATATTGTTGTACACATTTAAATACAAAAATCCGACCAAGATCTGATTTTTTCGCATCCGTCCGGAGCCCCTTACAAATGTGGTTTTAAATTAGATACATATCAGATATTTGGACATCTGATCTGCGTGTAAATGTATAACTCTGATTCCCATTTGAAATACAAGCCACCACAATGTGAGGGTGACACATTTGCCCATTTAAATAAATTTTCTTAAAGTTTAAGAAGCAGATATTGCTTATAAACACTGGCACAAAACATCTCAAGGTTACGAATGTAACCCTGGTTCCTTGAAGGCTGCGTCGGACGCTTTGGGGAATGTCCCTGACGAGACCGACTCTGAATATCGTGTGCAATCTGTCCAATGAAAGGGCATGACGTCACGGACGGGATGATGTAGTGACCAGGAAGCTATAAAGGCACATGCCATGCAGCTGTCTTCAGCTTCGAGTAGGGAAGCAAGCGCCGGCAGGGGTGCCGGGAGTATGGCGATACGACGCAGCGTCTCGTTCCTTCAAGGAACCAGGGTTACATTCGTAACCTTGAGACATTCCTTTTCAGGAACTATAGCTGCGTAGAAGGCTTTGGGGAACGATGTGCCCACGCTGCCAGACTTCCAAAATCCCTGCCTAGTGTGTATCCAAAGAGCACAGCTAAGGCAAGAGGACAGAAGAGCCAGAAGTGACTCGCATATCGAGATTGTAAAATCTGGCAAATGTAGAGGGCGTGGACCACCCCGCAGCGTTGCAGATGTCCAAGAGGGACACACCTGCTAAGAAGGCCCTAGAGGCCGCCATACCCCGAGTGGAGTGAGCCTTGGCTCCCAAAGGAAGGGGAAGACCAGAGGACTCATAGGAGACATTGATAGCCTCGAATATCTAACGACTTAGGGTCTGCTTAGAGGCAGGAGAACCCTTTTTAGGAGGACCTTAGCAAACAAGCAATTGGTCTGATTTTGTCCACAGGGCAGCTCTGTGGACGTCTGGCTCCCGAAAGGGAGGAGGGCAGAAGGCCTGCAGTACTATAGGTTGTGGTGTAACAGAGGGAACCTTAGGAACATAACCCACTCGAGGGTATAAAAATGCTTTGGCCATACCAGGGGCAAAGTCTAGGTAAGTAGGGGCCACCGAAAGGGCCTGAAGATCTCCAACTCTCTTTAGCGAGGTGATAGCCAGTAACAGGGCAGTCTTAAGCATCAGATGTCTAACTGAGATATCATGTATCGGCTCGAATGGAGCTTTACAAATAGCTTCTAAAACCACAACAAAGTCCCAGGGGGAGACACGGGACCATACTGGAGGCCTCAGCGTCAGCGCACCGTGGAGGAAACATTTAACTAGGGGGTGTCTACCCACTGACTGATCATTGAAAGGGACATGGTAAGCAGCTATGGCCGCCACGTACACCTTTAAGGTGGAGTGGGTTAACCCCGCAGAGAGCCCGGCTTGTAGAAACTCCAGAACTGTACCAACTGGGCAGTTAACAGGGTCAAGCTGGCGGTCTCTGCACCATGAGGTGAAGAGTTTCCACCTCAGGGCGTACAGTTTCCTCGTAGAGGGAGCTCTGGACTGGAGGTGGGTCTCAACAATCTCAGTTGAGAGACCGGATTCTATGAGCTGTGCCCCCTCAGGGGCCACACCCACAGTTTCCACAACTCCGGGCGAGGGTGAATTATTGTGCCCTGCGCCTGTGAGAGTAGGTCTGTCCTGATCGGTATCTCCCATGGAGAGCCGTCGAGGAGCGAGACTAGATCTGTGAACCATACTCGGCCCGGCCAGAACGGGGCTACTAATAACAGATGGACCCCGTCCCGGCGTACTCTCGCCAGAACTCCCGGGAGCAGAGCGATAGGGGGAAATGCTTAAAGACGAAGCCTCGGCCAGGTCTGTACCATAGCATCCAGTCCCAGGGGAGCTGGATGAACTAGAGAGAACCAGAGGGGACATTGCGATGTCTCCTGAGTCGCAAAGAGGTCCACCTGGGCTGTGCCAAACACTCTCCATATCTGCTTCACCAACTCGGGATGAAGTTTACATTCCCCGGGCCTCGACCTCTGTCTCGAAAGTATGTCTGCTCCCACATTCAATCTCCCAGAAATATACACTGCTCTGAGCGAGAGGAGTTTGCCCTGGGACCACAGAAGGATCTGGTGTGCCAGCTTGTACAAGGGGCGTGAATGCAGACCCCCCTGGTGATTGATATAAGAGACCACCGATGTGTTGCACGAAAAGCATCGCTGCATGACCGTGATAATTTGAAGTGGATTCCCCCTCGGGGAAGAACCCTTGGACTTGAGCCACCACTGTAGGGGTCTCATGTACAGCAGGCCAAAAGGTATCACGTTGGACGCAGCTGCCATCAGACCTAACAATCTCTGAAACTGTTTGACAGTGAGTGACTGGCCTTCTTTGACTCTCTCGACTGATGTGAGGATCAACTCGATCAGAGCAGGAGACAGACGTGCCTGCATCATGGTCGAATCCCACACTACACGTAGATAGGTGGTTCTCTGAACTGGAGAAAGTACACTCTTCTTGGGGTTTAGTCTCAAACCCAGCTCCCCCATATGTGCAAGAACGACATCTCGATGTCGAACCGCCATCTGCTCTGATTGAGCTAAAATCAACCAATCATCAATACAATTTAGAATGCGGATGCCCTGCATACGGAGGGGAAGCAGAGCCGCATCTACACATTTCTTGAACATGCGGGAAGTACCTGATATTGATAAGCTTTGCCCCAAAAAGTGAACATCAGAAACTTCCTGTGTTGTGGAAGGATGGATATATAGAAGTATGCGTCTTTGAGATCTATTGTGACAAACCAGTCCTCGGATCTGATTTGAGCTACGACCTGTTTGATAGTGAGCATTTTGAACTTCAGTGGCATAACTGAGCGGTTCAGATGACGTAAGTCTAAGATCGGACACAGCCTCCCATCCTTCTTTGGAACTATGAAAAACCGGCTGTAAAACCCAGACTCCCTGTCTAGAGGAGGGACCACCTCGATGGCCTCCTACCTTAATAGGGTATTCACTTCTTGTTCCATAACCAGAGCCTGCCGGGGGCCAACTATTGTCGGTGTAACCCCGTTGAATATAGGCGGTGGATGACCGAACTGAATGCAGTAGCCTTTTTCTATTGTACGCAGGACCCATTGAGATACATTTGGCAGTAGTTTCTATGCTGCTAAATAATCTACTAAGGGAATCAGTCTCTCGAGACTGACCTCTCTGGTGTAAGAGGCCCCTGAAGGGGCAGCGAGACGCGTCGCATCCTTGATTTCGCGGCTAAATTAAATGCTTCTTTCAGTACGATTAAACAAAGAAAATGAAATAGTAGCATAGTAATTATTGGGGTGGCCGATCAGATGTCAGGGGTGTCCAGTGCCATCCTGGACACCCCTCTGGCTCTGCCACTGCCTCCCGCTCCCTCTTTCCCACTTCAATTCCTGTGAAATGCAATAGAAGAATGCAGTTTCTGATGCAGACATACTTTACGTTTAGCGTTGTGGGGACCCGCTCTATAAGTAATGGTTTTAACTAATATTCGCTTCATCTTTATTATAGCTTTCAGTTAGTTAGTTAGTTTCAGTCTTAAAGACAAACAGATTATTATTAATGTTATTTTTAGCCTTGAGGTCAAACAGCAGCACATACACACTGTTTCTGGTGTGACATTGTGCAGTCCTGTAGAGTGTTAATGGAAAGTCATGTGAAACCCATTGTACTGAATACAAACACTGTACGGTTAAGCCTTGTGGGGACCTGCTCTATAAGTAATGGTCTCTAACTAATATTTGTAATATCCTTATTATAGTCTTCATGTGCGGGTGATGAAGTTATGACAGCCGTGGAGAACTGCTCTGGAGCTGTCGGAGCTATAAAACTTCTATTTGGTCATTTACACTCCTACTGGACAAAACAAGCAATATTCTCCTGCACTTGAAAAAGGACGCTTGGCCGACTTTACAGGCAGAAATCCTGATGAAATCAACATAGATCCATAAGTTACTCAACAAATCTTTAAAAATTCTCTCTCTGGCTGCATTTACACTGGCACAAAGAATTAAATTTTTTCCTTTCGTGACCCAGATTGGATATTGTTGTACACATTTAAATACAAAAATCCGACCAAGATCTGATTTTTTCGCATCCGTCCGGAGCCCCTTACAAATGTGGTTTTAAATTAGATACATATCAGATATTTGGACATCTGATCTGCGTGTAAATGTATAACTCTGATTCCCATTTGAAATACAAGCCACCACAATGTGAGGGTGACACATTTGCCCATTTAAATAAATTTTCTTAAAGTTTAAGAAGCAGATATTGCTTATAAACACTGGCACAAAACATCTCAAGGTTACGAATGTAACCCTGGTTCCTTGAAGGCTGCGTCGGACGCTTTGGGGAATGTCCCTGACGAGACCGACTCTGAATATCGTGTGCAATCTGTCCAATGAAAGGGCATGACGTCACGGACGGGATGATGTAGTGACCAGGAAGCTATAAAGGCACATGCCATGCAGCTGTCTTCAGCTTCGAGTAGGGAAGCAAGCGCCGGCAGGGGTGCCGGGAGTATGGCGATACGACGCAGCGTCTCGTTCCTTCAAGGAACCAGGGTTACATTCGTAACCTTGAGACATTCCTTTTCAGGAACTATAGCTGCGTAGAAGGCTTTGGGGAACGATGTGCCCACGCTGCCAGACTTCCAAAATCCCTGCCTAGTGTGTATCCAAAGAGCACAGCTAAGGCAAGAGGACAGAAGAGCCAGAAGTGACTCGCATATCGAGATTGTAAAATCTGGCAAATGTAGAGGGCGTGGACCACCCCGCAGCGTTGCAGATGTCCAAGAGGGACACACCTGCTAAGAAGGCCCTAGAGGCCGCCATACCCCGAGTGGAGTGAGCCTTGGCTCCCAAAGGAAGGGGAAGACCAGAGGACTCATAGGAGACATTGATAGCCTCGAATATCTAACGACTTAGGGTCTGCTTAGAGGCAGGAGAACCCTTTTTAGGAGGACCTTAGCAAACAAGCAATTGGTCTGATTTTGTCCACAGGGCAGCTCTGTGGACGTCTGGCTCCCGAAAGGGAGGAGGGCAGAAGGCCTGCAGTACTATAGGTTGTGGTGTAACAGAGGGAACCTTAGGAACATAACCCACTCGAGGGTATAAAAATGCTTTGGCCATAC
This sequence comes from Carassius carassius, assembly GCF_963082965.1. Lineage (NCBI taxonomy): Eukaryota > Metazoa > Chordata > Actinopteri > Cypriniformes > Cyprinidae > Carassius > Carassius carassius. The sequence goes on from NC_081770.1 coordinate 30,422,188, forward strand.
CAGGGGCAAAGTCTAGGTAAGTAGGGGCCACCGAAAGGGCCTGAAGATCTCCAACTCTCTTTAGCGAGGTGATAGCCAGTAACAGGGCAGTCTTAAGCATCAGATGTCTAACTGAGATATCATGTATCGGCTCGAATGGAGCTTTACAAATAGCTTCTAAAACCACAACAAAGTCCCAGGGGGAGACACGGGACCATACTGGAGGCCTCAGCGTCAGCGCACCGTGGAGGAAACATTTAACTAGGGGGTGTCTACCCACTGACTGATCATTGAAAGGGACATGGTAAGCAGCTATGGCCGCCACGTACACCTTTAAGGTGGAGTGGGTTAACCCCGCAGAGAGCCCGGCTTGTAGAAACTCCAGAACTGTACCAACTGGGCAGTTAACAGGGTCAAGCTGGCGGTCTCTGCACCATGAGGTGAAGAGTTTCCACCTCAGGGCGTACAGTTTCCTCGTAGAGGGAGCTCTGGACTGGAGGTGGGTCTCAACAATCTCAGTTGAGAGACCGGATTCTATGAGCTGTGCCCCCTCAGGGGCCACACCCACAGTTTCCACAACTCCGGGCGAGGGTGAATTATTGTGCCCTGCGCCTGTGAGAGTAGGTCTGTCCTGATCGGTATCTCCCATGGAGAGCCGTCGAGGAGCGAGACTAGATCTGTGAACCATACTCGGCCCGGCCAGAACGGGGCTACTAATAACAGATGGACCCCGTCCCGGCGTACTCTCGCCAGAACTCCCGGGAGCAGAGCGATAGGGGGAAATGCTTAAAGACGAAGCCTCGGCCAGGTCTGTACCATAGCATCCAGTCCCAGGGGAGCTGGATGAACTAGAGAGAACCAGAGGGGACATTGCGATGTCTCCTGAGTCGCAAAGAGGTCCACCTGGGCTGTGCCAAACACTCTCCATATCTGCTTCACCAACTCGGGATGAAGTTTACATTCCCCGGGCCTCGACCTCTGTCTCGAAAGTATGTCTGCTCCCACATTCAATCTCCCAGAAATATACACTGCTCTGAGCGAGAGGAGTTTGCCCTGGGACCACAGAAGGATCTGGTGTGCCAGCTTGTACAAGGGGCGTGAATGCAGACCCCCCTGGTGATTGATATAAGAGACCACCGATGTGTTGCACGAAAAGCATCGCTGCATGACCGTGATAATTTGAAGTGGATTCCCCCTCGGGGAAGAACCCTTGGACTTGAGCCACCACTGTAGGGGTCTCATGTACAGCAGGCCAAAAGGTATCACGTTGGACGCAGCTGCCATCAGACCTAACAATCTCTGAAACTGTTTGACAGTGAGTGACTGGCCTTCTTTGACTCTCTCGACTGATGTGAGGATCAACTCGATCAGAGCAGGAGACAGACGTGCCTGCATCATGGTCGAATCCCACACTACACGTAGATAGGTGGTTCTCTGAACTGGAGAAAGTACACTCTTCTTGGGGTTTAGTCTCAAACCCAGCTCCCCCATATGTGCAAGAACGACATCTCGATGTCGAACCGCCATCTGCTCTGATTGAGCTAAAATCAACCAATCATCAATACAATTTAGAATGCGGATGCCCTGCATACGGAGGGGAAGCAGAGCCGCATCTACACATTTCTTGAACATGCGGGAAGTACCTGATATTGATAAGCTTTGCCCCAAAAAGTGAACATCAGAAACTTCCTGTGTTGTGGAAGGATGGATATATAGAAGTATGCGTCTTTGAGATCTATTGTGACAAACCAGTCCTCGGATCTGATTTGAGCTACGACCTGTTTGATAGTGAGCATTTTGAACTTCAGTGGCATAACTGAGCGGTTCAGATGACGTAAGTCTAAGATCGGACACAGCCTCCCATCCTTCTTTGGAACTATGAAAAACCGGCTGTAAAACCCAGACTCCCTGTCTAGAGGAGGGACCACCTCGATGGGCTCCTACCTTAATAGGGTATTCACTTCTTGTTCCATAACCAGAGCCTGCCGGGGGCCAACTATTGTCGGTGTAACCCCGTTGAATATAGGCGGTGGATGACTGAACTGAATGCAGTAGCCTTTTTCTATTGTACGCAGGACCCATTGAGATACATTTGGCAGTAGTTTCTATGCTGCTAAATAATCTACTAAGGGAATCAGTCTCTCGAGACTGACCTCTCTGGTGTAAGAGGCCCCTGAAGGGGCGGCGAGCGTCCCAGCTCGCCTACGCTCGCAGGCAGAAATAACTGGGAGCAGTGCTCGCTGGAGGCCGCTGCGCCCTGAAACTCTGGCATGTAATGCACGCGTTGCCTCGACAGCGCGCGAATAGCTTAGTCACACAAACAATATTAATCCCCTCGGAGATTAAATAGCTGCTCATTAATGCTGCCCGTATAATGTTAGGCATAACACTGTTTGTTGTATACTAGTGCTTATGCAACTTTATGTTTGTGTAACTAAAAGCTCGCCGACGCCCTCCGTGTCAATCTCCTCGGAGAAAGAAGGGCAGAGCGTCAAGCCCGATGCTCGGGGGGGAAGAACCGAAGCTCGGGCTTCCGAACCCCGGAATCAGGCAGATCTGATGGATTTTTAATAATCCTATTGCTCAAAATAACTGAGATTTTTCCAAAACAACTACTGTATGCAGTCAACATATATTTTTGTTGTTTATATGGAATACACTGACGAGAGTGATATAGAAATGTTCACTGTGAAGCTCACACTGCGATGTACCTGAGAGAAAACAGATCTGATCTTCACCAGGAAGAAAAAAAAGTGTTTTAAAGTTTGTTGTTTTGCAGAACATTACAGTTATATATGACATGATAATAAGTATTGGACTTAGGAAGAACATTTTAAGGAAAATATAATTCTAATAATAATGATTTTTTTCAGTAGTTAAAAAAATGCCCCCAGAGGGCAACACTTCCCGCTTTGATAATTACTGAAGTTGCCATGTTCAGAATATCACATCCTTTATTTTTCCTAGACAGTTAGCATCAGCTAACAATATTTACTTATTTTCAGTATGGTTATGAAGAAATATTAATATCTGTCTACTCGGCTAGTTAATCCAAACAATATAAAAATGTATACTGTTGTAAAACAATATATAAAGCAGGGGTCTCCAACCTTTTTGTGAGTGAGGGCTCCCTGAAGGGATAAAATAGTCTTGAGGGCTACTTGTTTGATATAGGCACACACACACGCGCGCACACGCACAAACACACACACAAAGTTTCAAGTTTTGAAAAATACAACAACAAACAGTAATATTGTTGAATATTATGACATTTGAATTTATAATTACCGTATATACCCGAATATAAGACGAGTTTTTTTGTTCTAAAAATAGGCTGTAAAATGGGGGGTCGTCTTATATTCGCGATATAGACAAAATCACGGGGGGAAAGGGAGAAAGAACAACGGCATAAATATGAAATAGTGACTGAATGATTTCCGCTATACTTGTATGTAAAATTAGAAAAGCAACATAATATCTGTGTTTAACTAAATTAAAACGCTGCTCCTCTGCCGCGCAATACGCAGAGAGAACAAGAGAGGTGCGCGCACGAGACGCAGAGCGAGAGAGACAGAGACAGAGAGGTGCGCACGTGCAAGACGAAGAGTGAGCGAGCGAGAGAGAGAGAGGTGCGTGCACGAGACGCAGAGAGAGAGAGAGAGAGAGAGAGAGAGAGAGAGAGAGAGAGAGAGAGAGAGAGAGAGAGAGAGAGAGAGAGAGAGAGAGCGCGCACGCGAGAGAGAAAGGTGTGTGCGTGTGCGCTGGAAGAGAGAGAATGAATTATCACTGCAATTTTCAAATAAAATTATTTTCTGTTGAAAACCAGATTTATTTCCACAAAAATCAGTTTTTGTCCCAAAAGTATGTCAGGAAAATGGGGGGGGGGGGTCGTCTTATATTCAGGGTCGTCTTATAGTCGGGTATATATTAGTGGTGTAACAGTTTACAAAACTCATGGGTTGGTTCAATACGATACAGTAGTGACACGGTTCGGTACGTTTTCGATAGAGCAAAAAGGAAGAAATGCTATTTTTTTATATATAAAAATAAACAATTTTAAAACATGTCATAAAATATACAAACACTGTGGCACTTTTTCACATTACTTTTTTAATCACCAAAATATGTCTATGTAATGAAATGAATATTGACATTATGGCTTGATATGTAAATTACTTCTCACAAGCATTTTAAATTATTATTAATAAATAAATTATTTCTATTTATCAATCAATCAATCAATCCTATTTATAGGAATTTATATAAAAAATTTACATTTATATTGTATTTATAATTTTCTCTCTGTAGATCCCATTACACTGAACACATTTACACATTTGAACACAATTTTAATACAAAATGTCAAGAGTTATTTGTCACACTTACAACAATAAATAGGCCAAATCAGCCTGCTTTTATGGGCAAAAAAACAACCACCTTTTAATGGGAAGCTTGGCACTGCATAACGTCCACAAGTGCCCTATAATCGTATAACGTATAACCATATAACCCGACACTGTAACTCTAATTGAGTCCTCCAAATGTCCATCAGTAAGGCGTGTTCTGTGTTTGTTCTTAATAAAATCTGAATCTGAAAATGCAGATTCATACAGGTACATTGAGCCAAAAAGACAGGCAACTTTCATCGCTGCTGTGGAAATGTTAACGTATTTCCCTGGGTCAACAATTTTCCAAAATTCTGTTGCCCCCTGATGGGCTTTGAGGTTAATGTCACTCTGCAGAGTGAGAATCTCCATCTCAACCTCATTAGAAACCAGGTTAAACGCATCACTTAGTTTTTCAGAAATGTGCAAAATGTCCACTTGCATGAAAGGATTTGCAATGAATGACACGCATGGTTCCAGACTATCAAAGTCACTGAATCTGTCCTCAAATTCTTGTCCAAGCCTTTTCAGGAGTTCAAAGTAATTGTGTTTTGCTCTGTCAAAGACCTCAGATGCAGAATCATTGTTACTTAGCATCGACTGCATGGATGGAAAGTGATGCTATTTCTGTCAGGAGAAAGCAGGCTGGATTCAGATGCGGGTAAACTCAAGGCTTTATTCGAAACAGAGGAGAAGAGTCACGGTTCACAGGTTACACTCGCAGTGACAGGATGAGTAGCAGATGAGTCACGTTTCACAGGTTTCACTCGCAGTGACAGGATGAGTAGCAGATGAGTCACGTTTCACTCGCAGTGACAGGAAGAGTAGCAGATGAGTCACGTTTCACAGAAGTACGTATAACCGCCGGACCGGAGGGATGAACAGCTGGAAGCTACTAGGAGCTCAAGGCTTGTAAGAACAAGGGCAGAGGAATCAACTAAACACACTGGAGCCTGAGGACAAGACACGACAAAGTGAGTTCAAAGAGCTTCTAGATGATCGGAGCTATTGGTATGAATAACAACAGTCTGACAATAGACAGAGAAACACAGGGAATAATAAAGGGGAAAAAATTAGAAGGACATAGAGAACAGGTGGCGAGCAATTAAGGTTAACAACGGGGAAACAAGGGAGGCGGGGAAAACACAAACAGGCAGACGCGGTGAGCTGTCAAACCATCCCAACACACACACACCCACACCAAAAAGACAGGTGATTAGCCCCGAGACCCGACAATTTCTTCCTCTGCAAGTACGTGGAGAAAAGTCTAATCTTGGCTATGAAAGCATTTACAGCACTGATCATCTCACTGATTGTCTTATTTTTGCCTTGCAGTTCACAGTTCAAATTATTCAGTTTCACAGTGATGTCAGTTAGGAAGGCACGGTCCAGTAGCCACTCAGTGTCCTGAAGCATGGTGGTGTCCTCCCCTCTGGATTCCATGAACACTTTGATTTCAGACAAAAGTGATAAAAACGTTGCAAAATCCTTCCTCTGCTCAGCCATCGAATTTCAGTGTGAAGCAATAGGTCACCATACTCAGCTGACAGCTCCTCCAGAAGTACCTTGAATGACCTGTGCTGTTTCGCTTTGGACCGGATGCTGTTAATGATTTTAACGACTGGAGTCATGACGTGATCAAATCCCATCACTTTGGCGCACAGTGCCTGTTGGTGTATAATGCAGTGGTAATGTAGAAACTTTGGGAAATCTGGGTCTCCTCTGCATAGCGCAACGAAGCCTGCATGCTGGCCAGTCATTGCAAGGGCTCCATCAGTTGTTACCGATACCAACTTTTCAAATGGCACGTTCTTTTCCATGAAGTACTTCTTCACTGCATCATAAATATTAACACCCCTCTTTGTTGTCTTGAGGTGCAGTAATGTTAAAAATTCCTCTTTCACTGACAAGTCACTGAATACCATTCTGATGAAAACCATGAGCTGCGCTGTACTACTAGAATCCACAGATTCATGGATGGAGAACCATTTGCACGAACCCAAGTCTTTCTCCAGCTGCTCCGTTACGTTTGCTGACATAGCCGAGACTCATCTCGCAATAGTGTTAGCCCCGAGTTGAACATCGGACACTGAGGACATTATTTCATTTCCATTCTTGTGATCTTTAAACAGAGTGTTGGTTATCACAGTCATTGCTCTCTTGACAATTTCACCATCAGAGAAAGGTTTTTTGGGATTCGTAAAAAAATGAGCAACTCTAAATGAGGCTTCGGTTGCAGCCTGTGATTTTTTAGCGGGTTTTGTAAAAAATGATTGCTGCCTACTTAATGTTGTTTTCATCTCACTAACTTTTTCTTTTCTAAGTGATGTACCTGGTGGATAACGAACATTAAAGGTCTTGTGGGTTGTGGTGAAATGTCTCTCCGCATTGTGTCTCTTGGCAACCGCAATGCTAGCTCCACAGATGAGGCATACAGCTTTATCTTTAACGTTGGTGAAGAGGAATTCTGTCTCCCACTCCTCGTTGAAATAATAAGTCTTCTTCTTTTATGCATGACTTGCATCATCAGCCATAATTAATCTTTTTTTCTTTTTTATAGTTCAATTTATCTCATGTATGTACCGTCTGCCCGCGACCGCCTCAACTCACAGAAGTGACTTTTTTTCTTTTTTTTTTTTGCACAACGTGATGTAGCCTATGTCAACGTACGTTGACTCGACGTGCAGATTCTAAATATTTTAAATTATTGAATTATTTTATTATGTTTTAATGGTATATGAAATGTCACCAATAGTTATTTTCTCATTTTATGCCATTATCATAAAAAAATAAAAATAAATAAATAAAAAAATGAAAGATTACAATTCAGGCTATTTATAGAATGTGCTCGGCGGGCGACTCAGAGACTCCATGCGGGCTACCAGGTGCCCGCGGGCACCATGTTGGAGACCACTGATATAAAGATGTGTCACATAGGCCTAAATGCATAGCAGTTTAATACAACTGTTGACGTTATGCCAGGGGGGAATTTTAACGTGCATGAGTTATTTATTTAATCTGTTATTTTAATGTTAAGTGGTTATTTTTTTTTTACTTAAAACATGTCTTGATGTGTCTGCATTCAAGCATTTCAGTGGACTTCAATAGATCACTCTTTACAGCAGATTTAGTTCACAAATAACTGACCTAAAGGAGATTTTCAGTTTCAATAATCAATCCTAAAATTCAACGTTAGTAAATTACTTTTAGCAGCATCAGCCGCACACACTCACAAGATCTCCGGGTTCTTACTTGTGAATTCAGTTCACTGGAGACTCACACTAAACTGTTCATTTGAATCAGTGAGTTGTCGACTCGAGAACTGCTGCAATTGAATCATTCTAATTCCTGAATGAATCATTTGGTGCGATTTGTGAACCGATTTAAAAGTTTCATTGAAAAGAATCAGTTCGTTCTTGAAGCAGACACCGCTTCTGTGCCTCAGAGCACTTGATATATTATAAGGAGTACCAATATGTTTTGTGAAATGGACTGAAGTAAAAAGTATGATTTTATGCTTTGGAATGTAAATGTAACTCAAAATAAAACTACTACAGTAAAGTACAGATACTTGAAAAATGTTATTAAATACAGTAACAGCTGCTTTACTACCACTGATATCTTTAATAGGGCTGTGTACTGCCAGGAATCCGGCTATACGATACGTACGGATCACAATACAACGGTTGTGATACGATATGTTCCGATACTGTCAGCAAGGCGTTAAATTATGATATTTCTTATTTTAGGAATAGATTATATTTTTAAGAAAGCTGTCATTAAGAACACAATTCAATTCAAGTTTATTTGATAGCACTTTTTACAATACTTTACAACTTTACAGAAAATTAATTTTCTACAATATTTAGTAGTCACTAATCAGTGGTGACTGTCAGTTTATGTACATATGGCAGAAATGTACGAAAAATCTATTAAAGATGTAATCAAAAGAGTTCTGGTAGTTCTGCATGGTGTAAGAACACACCACCATATGCAAACCTTAGCAATAAGTAAATAAAAACTATTTAACAAGAACACTGTGGGATATGCATTTGTAATTATCGATCCCTGTAACATTCAACGTTATTGAACCAATTTTTGTGCAGTACGAGTAAAGGGTGGGGGTTTTGGGAATTAAAGTGCTTGCAGGATCCTTTAATTAAATGTACAATACGTATAAAATGTATTTTATAAGAAAAAAAAAAAATAATATATATATATATATATATATATATTTATATATATATAAATCAGTGGCAATTTCTTTAAGACTGCAAGGGAAGCTCGGCTTCCCTTATAATGTCACAATATTAATGGTCAAATATGTACTATTGTATTAACATTTTATTGACTAAAAATGCGTTAGAAAACGTTCATCTCAAAGACGAGTTCGTTCAGAATCAGTTACATATAGCAGGTCGGCCCATTGACTTCAATGGGGCTGCTTTGAACGTTTTTTTTTCAGCGCTTCGAAACTAGACGGTCATTGGATAAACGCTGCGATTATGTCCCGCCCACGGACGCTCAGCGTCTCTGGGGGTGAATGGGGAGTGGGCTGGCCCGGACTCCGAGCTTCTGCGTGATGATTGGAGGGTCTGTCGAAAGACTGCATCTCCTTTTGACTGACAGCGATTCTGTACTATAAGGAATCACTGAAGCTATTCGCGCTCAGTCCCATCGCGGATTTCTCAAGTTCAGTCGAAATAAAAACTGCTGCAACCTATTTCTTTTATATTTGCTTGGCGAAATTGCTTGATTTCCATCATACATTTCACACAATTATACACCACATTCCTTGTTTCAGTTTTACAGTTTAATATTTTTTTTAGATCGTTCATTCATTCATTCATTCAGTCATATAATGTTAGTAGGCTAGGCTAGCGTCGTGGGTGAAACTGCGCACGATGGCAGACGGTGCTAATATTGTCGACCTGATTTTGGCGAAGCCATTTGAAAGTGTTCCTTACGAGGAAAAACTTAGAATTAAACAGCAGGGCAGATCAACACCTAAGATTGATTTAGTGCAAAAGATAGGGAAAAATAACAGGTCTTTTCAGCTCTCCTGGTATGACAAAGTTAGCTGGCTGACTGGAAGTACTGTGACAAATAAAATGTACTGCTGGCCATGCCTCTTGATGAAACCATCTCATGGATGTGTTGTTTGGTCAAAGGTGGGGTTTGGAGATCTGTCTAACTTTGACAGGGCATATAAAAGACATGAAAAGAGCAATGAACATGTGAGTGCATGTGCAAGATTAAGTTGCATGGGCAGGATCAGGGTTGAGCATGCAATAAATGAAGGTGCTCGCATTCAAGTGGCTAAACATAATGAAATAGTCAAACAAAACAGGCCCTTCCTAAACCGCCTTATTGATGTGACATCTTTGCTTGGCCGGCAGGAGCTGTCGTTTATGGGACATGATGAGAGTAGTGAATCATCCAACAAGGGGAATTACAGAGAGTTCACAGAAACATTAGCTAAATATGACTCTGTCCTGTCCACACAATTCGAGTCCTCAACTGTGTTTTCTGGTATGTCCCATACTATTCAAAATTATTTGATCTCTGCTCTTGCAGCCACCGTTTCTGATCAGATCAGAGATGAAATTCAGGATGCTCCCTTTTTTGGATGGCAGGTGGATGAAACAACTGATATATCCTGCCGTGCCCAACTCTCTGTCATTGTTCGCTATGTGGATAGTGCAGGTAAAGTTCAGGAGCGCTTTATTGGATTTTTTGATCCAATCCCAGTCCGTTTTTGAAATATTAAATGAGAACATGCAGGGCTACAATTTTAAGGACAAGCTTGTGGCACAGACCTATGATGGGGCTGCTGTCATGGCTTCAGATCTCAATGGTCTGCAGGCCAAAGTGAAAGCAATAGCCCCCAGTGCAATGTTTGTGCATTGCTATGCACACCGACTGAATCTGGTGCTGTCACAGGGGGCTAAATGCTTGCCTGAGTGCAGAATTGTTTTTGCATCACTCTCTGGATTTGCCACATTTTTTTCAAAATCCACAAAGAGGACATCTTTTCTGGAGTCTGCAGGCTGTTCAAGGTTGCCCAGAAACGCTCCTACTCGATGGAATTTCACATCACGGATAGTGAGCACTGTGGCAAACAATTATGATGGCCTCCTGCAGACATTTGAGAACATCATTGCAGATACAACAATGGATGATGATACACTGGATTGTGCCAAAGGCTTTGTGAGGAAACTCGAGGATTTTGAGTTTGTGTTCATGTTGTACACATATGAACAAATCTTCTCTGAGACTGATGTGGTCTTTGATATTGTCCAGCAGAGGGCGATGGATGTTCTTTACTGCAAGAACAGAATTGAATCTCTTCTAGCATTTGTCAAAGAGAAGAGGTCAGAGAGGGCTTTCCAAGCCATTTATGCAAAAACAGCAGATCTCACATCAGACCCACAAGATGAGCCCATGAGAAAGCGCCATCTGACCCAATTGCAGGTTCCCCAAGTGCGATACAGAAATCTGTACATGGCCATCCTTGATAACATCTTGGAGCAGATTCCTCGACGTTTTTCAAATTTGGAAAGCATGCTCTTCTTAGAATTAGTCAATCCAGGGAAATTTGATGACATGAGACAGGTATTTCCAGAGGAGGCCTTCCAAAGTGTCCTGAAAAGTTATGGCCATCACTTTGATTCAGGAAGACTGAGGTCAGAACTTCAAGTCCTGTATTCAGATCAGGACTTGCAGGGTAACAGGGGAAAGCTGTGTGATTACTTGGTGTTCTTTAAAGACATGGAGTTGGACAGTGCAATGCCTCAGCTTTACAAACTGTTCTCATTAGTGGCAACAATTGGAGCTACATCTGCAGGTGTAGAAAGGAGCTTCTCCTGTTTAAAGCGACTCAAGTCCTACACCCGAAACACAATGGGCCAAGGCCGTTTAAGCAGCCTAGCTCTGCTGGCCATTGAGAGGACACTGGTCAAGTCACTTGAAAAGACTCCTAGTTGGTACGACAGGGTCACAGACCATTTTCTTGAAAAGGAACGTAGGGCAGAATTTACTTTTAAATAAATAGACAATTTTAGGATGTAGGCCGAAAATGAGCTTCCCCTCTCTGACAGACCAGTAGCCGCCACTGATATATATATATATATATATATAAACCAGATTCCAAAAAAGTTGGGACACTGTACAAATTGTGAATAAAAACAGAATACAATGATGTGGAACTTTCACATTTCAATATTTTATTCAGAATACAACATAGATGACATATCACATTTTTAAACAGAAAATGTATAATTTTTAGGGAAAAATAAGTTGATTTTAAATTTCATGGCATCAACACATCTTGGGACAAGGCCATGTTTACCACTGTGTGGCATCCCCTCTTCTTTTTATAACAGTCTGCAAACATCTGGGGACTGAGGAGAAAAGTTGCTCAAGTTTAGGAATAGGAATGTTTGATTCGTTTAATTTTGATTCGTCTGACCACAGAACCATTTTCCACTTTTCCACAGTGGTTTTCCGGCCTTGAACATCACGCACCAAGATTGTTCCAGATTCTCTGACTCTTTGGATGATATTATGCACTGTAGATGATGATAACTTCAAACTCTTTGCCATTTGTCTCTGAGAATCTCCTTTCTGATATTGCTCCACTATTTTTCGCCGCAGCATTGGGGGAATTGGTGATACTCTGCCCATCTTGACTTCTGGGAGACACTGCCACTTTGAGATGCTCTTTTTATACCCAGTCATGTTGCCAATTGACCTAATAAGTTGCAAAATTGTCCTCCAGCTGTTCCTTATATGTACTGCATCCCAACTTTTTTGAGATGTGTTGATGCCATGAAATTAAAAATCAACTTATTTTTCCCTTAAAATTATACATTTTCTCAGTTTAAACATTTGATATGTCATCTATGTTGTATTCTGAATAAGATATTGAAATTTGAAACTTCCACATCATTGCATTCTAATTTTATTCACAACTTGTACAGTGTCCCAACTTTTTTGGAATCGGGTTTGTAGATCATAATCCCTAATAGTATTGCTTAAAATACTAACTGAAGAAGGACAAGGTTCCTCTCCATTCCAATCTAGAGTAAAATCGAAGGTGTAATTCCAATCACCGCCTAAAACCAAAATTGTACCCTTATCAAAAACATTTAAACTATCATTCACTTTCCTAAAGAACCCTATTCTCTCTGATCCATTATTTGGGGCGTATATGTTAATAAAAACAAACATTAAACTCATTATCTCAACACGAACAGCTAAAGCCCTACCTTTTTCTATCTCACACGTAGAAACAACAGTCATATTTATATTTTTCCCAAAAAGAATAGCAATAATCCCACTTCAATCAGGACCAGTTCCGTCAAGTATATTTATGACAATTATATATATTGCAAACAGTTAGTGTTGGCGGTATGGTTATGTTCTGGGCAACACTCCACACGCCTGTCCATTCAGCCGTGCTTGGACAGAGCAGGGAGAGCAGCAAGACAAAGCCCCCTGGGGTACAGAACAGAACCATTATAAGCATATATAATTACAATTCACAATTACATGAGTTGTAAACGAAAAGTGATAGAGACTGCTTCCAATGAAGAGACTGTAAAAGAAATGGCCCCAACTACACCGCTAGTGAGGTAAGATAGAAGACGGCCATAGTGTGTATGTGATCGTGTTCCAAGCAAGTGCGAGCAGTTATTAAAAATATTTTTGCAATTGCAAACATTTTCCCTGGTAATTTGTATTTCATTGTAGGCCACTTAGCATGTCCCAGAATCCAAAGCACGAGCACATCTAAACACCATATCGGATTAGATAACGTCTCATGTAAACAGTCCAACGAATCTTTAAATCTCAATGACAAAATAAAATACATGTAAACGTGGCTATTGATATCATGTTAATACAGGCATATAGAAGCCATAGAGCGATATATAGCCATAGCACGGGCTTCTGACCAGGGCTTAATTTGTTCCGAAATCGGATCCGGCACCTCATTTTGGCGAATCCCCCTCCTCCAGGGGTGGCGTTTCCGTATGGCAGACAGATATGTGGCGTCAAAAATTAACCAAAGTTCATATCTCTATTATAATTCGTTATTATTATTTTAAATCAGAGGGTTTTTACAAATATTTAACCAATGATAAGTATTTAAAAGAGCTTGTCAGTAAAACTTCATTAAACCATTGGATCCTCAAGCTCTAAGCGAAACCTCGTCACTTCACCCCGCCTTCACTCAGATTGACGCGCACGCACAGCCTGGAGACAGATCTCAGCTTATCCGCAAAGCAAGGGTAAACAAATAACTGTTTGAATAGTAGAGCATTTTCTTTACTCAAACACTATGTCTGTAAAGGCTAATGTCTTTGTTTGTTTGAAGACTGGAGAAGTACGTTTTTTGCCATCTAGCCAATATACTTTTGTACGTTTTGAATATCCTGTGCATAAGCGCTTTATCATTTATATCATGAGACAGAGACACTGGCACAGTTTACTAAACAACAAGAAAAACTAAGCGCCCATATAGCAACAATAAACTTTATATAGCCTGTAAAAGGTGATGATAGCATATAATGCGCTGCACTTGCCTCAGATGTGGACAAAACACAGATCTCCTCGTTCGCCGGCCAAAGACCTTGTTAACTCCATTTGAGCTTGTTTTTCATATAGCCTAATGTTACGTGTCTGATACAACACAAACACTGACGACACAGTGTTGTTTAATATTTGATTTTCCCTCCCCTTTTTTTCCTTTCCCCCCCTGTATTTTAGTAGAGTGTGCCGAAACTGTTTTATTTGTCAACAACCATCAGAAATCATTTTATGTGTATTTGGTTGCTTAAACTCAACAAACTACAAAAAATAACTCTTATATAGGCTAATACTCGCGAGGCTGCTTTATACGCACGAGCTTTGGATGTGACTGTGAGGACACACAGCCTAATACAGCATGTGGAGCGTGAGTAGCGAATGGCTTAAAATACTTAAACGGTGTGCAAATTATAATTTTTTTTTGTGACAATGCAACAATTACCCGATTAATCAAGTCAAGTGACAGTTCTGTCAGCTGCCCTGATCTAAATGCGAGTGAGTCTTGTATCGCAGCTTGCAGCAAGTCGCTGAAGTGCAGACAAGATGTGCTAATGTGAAGCGCGGTCCGAGAGAGTTTATGGTTCTGAATGACTGATTGAATCTTGTTTGTGTGGATTTATTTTATTATTCAAACCTACAAGCTATGTTGAATAAATGCAGGGATTTACCTCATTATAAACTTGAAAGCTGCGAGAATTTTTAAAACCACAGAAATGTAGGACCTGATTAAATATAACTATTACACAGAGATTTGAAAAATAAAATTCCACAACTTTTTCAAAACGTTTTTAGGCCTGGAAATTGTTGTTTTAAAATCGCATGGCATTTTCATGACCTTACAGACCCTTAATGCAACTGATGCATGCTCTTAAAATCACTTAAACTGGTCAAGCAATGTGATTGAGCGAATGCGTTACCTCTCGAATCCGACTCCGTTACCTCTCCCTCCTGTAATCACATGCCGGATCCGTTACCCCGCTTTGTTCCGGGACCTCGCAATTTACAAATTAAGCACTGCTTCTGATGCTGCGTTCATCTCAACCGCTCGCTCACACAAACAATGCAACATCAACCTTAGAAATAAACACAAGTGACATTGATATTTCACCTCTAAATACAGCGAACCTCTGTTGAAATGCCTACACGAGAATGCTGGTCTCATGTTCTCATTGTCGGGTCTCGGGGCTAATCACCTGTCTTTTTGGTTTGTGTGTGTGTTGGGATGGTTTGACAGCTCACCGCGTCTGCCTGTTTGTGTTTTCCCCGCCTCCCTTGTTTCCCCGTTGTTAACCTTAATTGCTCGCCACCTGTTCTCTATGTCCTTCTAATTTTTTCCCCTTTATTATTCCCTGTGTTTCTCTGTCTATTGTCAGACTGTTGTTATTCATACCAATAGCTCCGATCATCTAGCAGCTCTTTGAACTCACCTTGTCGTGTCTTGTCCTCAGGCTCCAGTGTGTTTAGTTGATTCCTCTGCCCTTGTTCTTACAAGCCTTGAGCTCCTAGTAGCTTCCAGCTGTTCATCCCTCCGGTCCGGCGGTCATACGTACTTCTGTGAAACGTGACTCATCTGCTACTCATCCTGTCACTGCGAGTGAAACGTGACTCATCTGCTACTCATCCTGTCACTGCGAGTGTAACCTGTGAACCGTGACTCTTCTCCTCTGTTTCGAATAAAGCCTTGAGTTTACCCGCATCTGAATCCAGCCTGCTTTCTCCTGACAGAACAGTCTGAACAGATTATGGATTCAGCGGGATCTGATCCGCTTCGCTCGGCTCTCGTTCAACAGGGAGTGTTGTTAGGGCAGCATGCCACCCAGCTCAACACCACCGCGCAGGATGTGGACGTTCTCAGTGCCCGAGTCTCCGAACTCCTCACACGGGTGGACGATCTTCAGCGAGGGGCAACGAGCCGGGGGCCCGTTCCTCACACCAGTATGTCACACGAGTCCGAACCCCATGCCAACAATCCGCCGGTCTACGATGGCGATCCTAACGCCTGTCAAGCGTTTCTCTCCCAATGCTCGCTGGTGTTTTCTCTGCAGCCCCGGCGTTACGCAAATGAAGAGACCAAGGTGGCTTATGTCCTTACACTCCTCTCAGGCCGTGCCCGCGAATGGGGAATCGCCGTATGGAGATTGCGGGCTCCCTGTTGTGCCACTTTCGCGGATTTCAGTCTAGAGATGGCCAAATTGTTTGATCGCTCTGCTCAGGGTGACGAGGCAGCGGCCCAGTTATCACGACTGTCTCAGGGGAGGAGCTCCGTCACTGACTATGCTATCCAGTTCCAGACTTTAGCTGCGGCATGCGGCTGGAATGAGAGCGCGCTGCGCGCTCGTTTTCTCGAGGGGTTGGATTTCGCCATTTCGGATGAACTCGCGGCCATAGAGCTCCCGCGGGAATTAGATAGGCTCATTAGTCTCGCGCTCCGCATTGAGGGACGTCTTAGCCGGCGCCGCCAACAACGGCAAACACCCGCCCCGTGGCGCCACCTAGAGTCCTCCTCTGCCAGTTCAGCCGGCCGACAGCCCTCGGAAGAGGAGCCCATGCAGTTGGGTCGTCTACGGCTTACACCACGGCAGAAGCAGGAGCGTCTGTCGTCGGGGGCGTGTCTATACTGCGGCAAGGGAGGCCACTTTGCCCTTCAGTGTCCGTTAAAAGCCAGGGCCCACCAGTGAGGCGGAGAGTCCTGGTGGGCACGGTTCTCAGCTCAAGCTCTCCTGCAGCACGCACTCAGCTGCCGTTCCAACTCTCCTTCCAGAGTCGTTTACACACTGGACTCGCCCTTGTGGACTCAGGGGCTGAGGGGAACTTCCTTGATGCTGCCTCTGCTCAACGTTGGAGAATCCCACTTGTTCCTTTAGTTAGTCCCGTTTCAGCATGGTCATTAGCTGGCCGTCCCCTTACCACCATCACCCACGTCACTCCTAAGATAGACCTCCATATTGCTGGCAGTCATCATGAGCGGATTGAACTGTTTATTATTGATTCCCCTAAGGCTCCTTTAATTAAAACACCCATGGTTGCACAAGCACAATCCCCACATTGATTGGGTTAGTAATTCTGTTTTAGCCTGGAGTCAGTCTTGTCACGTGTCATGTTTGGGTGCTGCTTTTTGTCCTGTCTCTGTGTCTTGTGTTCCTCAGGAGGATCCCTCTGACCTGACTGGTGTTCCGGCGGAGTACCATGATCTTCGGGCGGTCTTCAGTAGGGCCCGGGCCACCTCGCTACCTCCGCATCGCCCTTACGACTGTGCCATTGATCTCCTCCCGGGCTCTTCTCCGCCTAAGGGTCGTTTATATTCCCTTTCAGGTCCTGAGAGAGAGGCCATGGACAAGTACATACGTGAGTCACTTCAGGCTGGGCTCATCCGCCATTCCTCCTCTCCCGCTGGTGCAGGGTTTTTCTTTGTTCAGAAGAAGGACGGCTCCCTGCGGCCTTGTATTGATTACAGAGGTTTGAATGACATTACTATCAAGAACAGGTACCCCCTAATTTTAATGTCTTCTGCTTTTGATTTATTACAGGGAGCTCGGGTCTTCACCAAGTTAGACCTGCGCAACGCCTACCACTTGGTGCGCATTCGGGAGGGGGATGAGTGGAAGACGGCATTTAACACCCCTTCGGGACACTACGAGTACTTGGTTCTTCCGTTTGGTCTGAACAATGCTCCAGCCGTTTTCCAGGGACTCGTCAACAGCGTGTTGGGTGACATGATTAATCAATTTGTCTTTGTGTATTTGGATGATATTTTGATTTTTTCTTCTTCTCTCCAATTACACACCCAGCATGTCAGACGGGTTCTCCAGCGGTTACTAGAGAACCAGTTGTTTGTCAAGGCGGAGAAGTGCGAATTCCACGCTGAGTCTGTTACGTTCCTTGGCCATATTATTTCTACGGAGGGGATCAAGCCTGATCCCGCTAAGATTGAAGCTGTTGCCCAGTGGCCGGTCCCTGACTCCCGGAAGGCTCTGCAGCGTTTCCTGGGTTTTGCCAACTTCTACCGGCGTTACATCCGGAATTTTGGTCAGATCGCTGCACCGCTGACAGCCTTAACCTCCACTAAGGTGTCCTTCAGGTGGAACCGGGAGGCGCAGGTAGCCTTTGACATTTTAAAGTCCCGTTTTGTCTCTGCACCTGTTCTGATGGTTCCAGATCCGGAGGCCCAGTTCATTGTCGAGGTTGATGCTTCGGACGTTGGGGTTGGCGCAGTTCTATCTCAGCGTTCCCTCCATGATGGGAAGGTTCATCCTTGTGCATTCTTCTCTCGTCGTCTCAGCCCTGCAGAACGTAACTATGACATCGGCAACAGAGAGCTGCTGGCGGTACGATTGGCCTTGGGTGAGTGGCGTCATTGGTTAGAGGGGTCAGCGCAGCCCTTCTTGGTCAGGACGGATCACAAGAACCTTGAATACGTCCGTTCGGCCAAGAGGCTGAGCTCGCGTCAGGCCCACTGGGCGCTCTTCTTTGCCAGATTCAACTTCACCCTCTCGTACCGGCCGGGATCAAAGAACACCAAGCCTGATGCCCTCTCTCGCCTGTTCGGTGCTCCGGGAGGGGAGTTTGCGGCCGAGGCCATCCTTCCTGAGGGGGTGGTGGTCGGGGCTCTTTCGTGGGGTATCGAGCAGTGAGTTGAGGAGGCCGGTCGAGGGGTGCAGGTGCCGGGAGAGTGTCCGGCGGGCAGGTTGCCGGTGCCGGCTGCGCTGCGCTCTGAGGTCCTTGAGTGGGGTCACTCATCCAGGTTAGTCTGCCATCCAGGTATTCGGAGAACGTTGCCTGCCATCCGACAGCGTTTTTGGTGGCCTACTATGGCCGCGGATGTTAGACAGTTTGTGTTGGCCTGCCCCACATGTGCCCAAAGTAAGCCTGTCAATCGCCCTCCTGATGGTCTACTGCATCCTCTCCCTATCCCTTCCCGTCCTTGGTCACACATTGCCCTTGATTTCGTCTCTGGGCTTCCTCCTTCGAAGGGAAACACTGTAGTTCTCACGGTGGTGGATCGCTTTTCCAAAGCGGTTCATTTTATTCCCCTGCCCAAGCTACCCTCCGCCCGGGAGACCGCCCAACTGGTGGTGGATCACGTCTTCCGTCTCCACGGGTTACCGGTGGATGTTGTTTCAGATAGGGGTCCCCAGTTCGTCTCCCGGTTCTGGAGGGAATTTTGTAGACAGATTGGGGCCTCTGCTAGTCTGTCATCTGGTTTTCATCCTCAGACCAATGGGCAGTGTGAGCGGGCCAACCAGGATCTAGGAAGAATGCTCCGCTGTCTAGCATCCAATAATCCGAGTTCCTGGTGTCAGCAGCTCTCCTGGGCAGAATACGCCCATAACACCCTTCCTGCGGCCGCGTCAGGTATGTCCCCTTTTGAGTGTGCTGTTGGTTATAATCCACCTCTGTTCCCATCCCAGGAACCCGACGCAGCGGTTCCATCCGCCCTGGCTTTCGTCCAGCGCTGCCGTCGCACCTGGGAGAGAGTCAGGAGGATTTTGGTCCAAACCTCTGACAGAACCAAGGCTGCAGCTGATCGTCGCCGGTCCTCTCCTCCTACCTATGTGTGTGGTCAACGGGTTTGGCTCTCTACCAAGGATCTGCCTCTCCGGACGCCTTCTCGTAAGCTGGCACCCAGATTCATTGGGCCTTTCCGCATCACCAAGGTGGTTAGTCCGGTGGCGATCAGGCTCAAGCTCCCTCCTACTCTTGGTCGGGTTCACCCGGTGTTTCATGTTTCCAGGGTCAAGCCTGTGTTCTCTTCCCCCCTTAATCCTGCTTGCAGTCGCCCCACCCCCCCACCCCCTCATCTTGTGGATGGATCTCCTACCTATACGGTTAAGAGATTACTCGATGAGCGGCGCCGCGGCAGGGGGTTTCAGTATCTTGTGGACTGGGAGGGGTATGGTCCAGAGGAGAGGTGTTGGGTGCCGTCCCGGGACATTCTGGACCGCTCGTTGATTGAGGACTTCCGGCGGCATCGAGGTAGGCCCCTTCCTAGAGCGCCAGGTGACGCTCCTGGGAGGGGGGGTACTGTCGGGTCTCGGGGCTAATCACCTGTCTTTTTGGTGTGTGTGTGTGTTGGGATGGTTTGACAGCTCACCGCGTCTGCCTGTTTGTGTTTTCCCCGCCTCCCTTGTTTCCCCGTTGTTAACCTTAATTGCTCGCCACCTGTTCTCTATGTCCTTCTAATTTTTTCCCCTTTATTATTCCCTGTGTTTCTCTGTCTATTGTCAGACTGTTGTTATTCATACCAATAGCTCCGATCATCTAGCAGCTCTTTGAACTCACCTTGTCGTGTCTTGTCCTCAGGCTCCAGTGTGTTTAGTTGATTCCTCTGCCCTTGTTCTTACAAGCCTTGAGCTCCTAGTAGCTTCCAGCTGTTCATCCCTCCGGTCCGGCGGTCATACGTACTTCTGTGAAACGTGACTCATCTGCTACTCATCCTGTCACTGCGAGTGAAACGTGACTCATCTGCTACTCATCCTGTCACTGCGAGTGTAACCTGTGAACCGTGACTCTTCTCCTCTGTTTCGAATAAAGCCTTGAGTTTACCCGCATCTGAATCCAGCCTGCTTTCTCCTGACACTCATGGTCTTTTCGGCGAGTCCTCAGAGCGATTCCATACTCTAGCTGCTTATTGCTCCAGGTGTATGAACACAGATGTATAAATGCTGCTGCAAATATGCTTAATATTTCGCTCCTGCAACCGATGAAAAAAGACGTAAACCACCAGGCAATATACACAGCAATATGGATTAAAAGCGATGCTCAATTTAAATTAGAGCCATGATTAAAGAAAATATTTCTCCATCCCACCACATTCTCCAGTATATCTCACCTTGATCACTATGAGTTTCCTGTATAAAAGCAATATTAATGTTTTTTTTTGTCTGTATATATTTAGATAGAACTGTCCTTTTATTTTTTCCCTCCCTCTATTTACATTAATGGTTCCTATTTTAAGCTCTCCACATAAAGAAGGGCAATTCAATTTAGTAGCCTAGAGAAAGCAACCCATTTTAGTAGCCTAGATTGTCCTACAAGTAATGTTGATTTGCATTCTTTAAACCAGATTCTGAAGGGAACTTTAGTCCACTGGTTTAAACATTTAAAATATTGTTGATATAAGATTTTGCTAACAAGTACTGATTACAGTGGTATAACAAGTTGAGATATCTCCAAATCCTTCCACTTTGCTATATATTCTGAACATGCTAAAGATCTTAGCTGGACAGCTTTGAAATAGTCTGAAAAGCATGGTAGTGATCTACCCCCTTTCTCTTTAGGTAGCTGCAGTGTTTTAAATGTAATTCTTGTTATTATAAAATATAAAATAAAATATCTTTTATAAGATGTGAGAGCTATGAGCTTCCCCATGATCACTGATTTTAAAGCATCCCACAGGAAACTTGGCGATAATTCTCCATTGTTGTTATCCATATAATTTGCCAGTTCTTTCTGGACGTATTCCTTACATGTACTATCATTCAAAATGCTTGCATTGAGTCGCCACAACATATCCTTCTTTTTATTATCTAAATGCAGAGTCAAGTAAACAGCTGAATGATCAGAGATATATCTGACTCCTATCTTGCAATCTGTAATTATGTGTCTATCTGATTAATTAATAAAGAAGTAATTGATTCTTGAATGAACATTTTGATTGCAGAGTAGAATGTGAATAGTTTATCAGTTGGATTGAAATCCCTCCAAACATCAACCACTCCCATTTCTATCAAAAGTTTTTTAGTTAACCCTCCTCTAGATGTGAATTTCTTCATTGCATTAGAGGAATAAAGTTAAGGTTTTATTTGAGTATTATGGTCTCCTCTGCATATTAGAACCCCAGAAGATTCAGAGGCAATTAACTGAAAAATTACTCTAATATAGGAATTGTCCTGCTCAGGGGCTATATACACATTAACTAGTGTAACTTCTTTCTTATCTAGAAATCCCTAAACTAAAACATAACAGCCCTCTCTATCAGTGAATTCAGAAACCACTTGAAAGTTCATATTATTAGAAATTAGTATTGCAACCCCACTTCTTTTCCCTTTCTTATAGGATGAATAAAATACCTTATTAAACCTTAGTTTTTATTTTTCATGTTCTGCATTGTTCAAATTGGTTTCTTGCCAAAATATGATATGCAACATTTCCTTTTTCATCTTTGCTATAGCTTTGCTTCTCTTAATTGGATTGTGTAAACCATTTACATTAAGGGTAATCACCATATATTCCTGAAATTGCATTTAAACCCTAACAAAACACTGTTTGTAAAACACATTATTGGTGACCAAACCAGAACTATATAGGAACTGTAGAACGAAATCAGAACCTCACAGAACAAAAAAGATAAACAAACCAAAAAACAAACGTAGACTTCCATTTTTGAAGTAATAAACACTTTGTAATATGGGTGGAGTAGTCTAGCTAACGACCAGAGCCCCCCTTCAGTGCAACACTGTTTGTAAAACACGTTGTTGGTGACCAAACCAGAACTATATTCGAACTGTAGAACAAAATCAAAACCTCACAGAACAAAAAAGATAAGCCAAAAAACAAACGTAGACTTCCATTTAAAAAGTAATAAACACTTCGTAATATAGGGGGAATAGTCTAGCTAACCCCCAGAGCCCCCCTTCAGTGCAAACTATAGTATCCTCAAGGATGTACTTTATGCACTTAATGTAGAAACACCAAAAAAAATATATTGCACATATTTGTCGGCCAATTATTTTCGTATTGAAGGCTTAGGATAACCCTGGCCCTTAGGATAGTCTCAGTGGCAAAGTTGAAATCGACTTAATAGTCCACATGTAGCCTAGACTTTAACGGTACTCCCACACATTGAGGGCATTCAACATTGTCCACTGGCGCAAATATATGTCATTGATGTCCATAACCAGACTACTTCCTCGCTTACTCGATTCTTTACTCCTATAATACAGAGTCACTTAGCAGTCTGTTATCTCCCCATTCTTTTACCTCTAAATTTATCTTGGCTGGTGAAAACTCCGTAGCTTCTCCTTAATTAATTCCTGGCGGTTCTGCCAATTTGCCATGCTTGTGCTCGTTGATCTTGCTTCTAATGTCCATTAGCTTTGACTGCTAACTTTCCTGAGCTTATAGTGACTGGCTCAATGCCTCTCGAAAGTCCACAGACCATTCTTCAAAATCGGCTATCCGATTCTCGGAATCACTCACTCTGTCAGTTGTATTTGTTAGATCGGTTTCGACCTTGTTTAACTTCTGGTGAATATCCTGTCGAATGTCCGCTAGCTCCCTTTTCAAGTCATTCCTGATTCTGTCTCGAAAGTTACTCAGTTCAGACTTTCTTTCTTTCCTTGTATTTTTCACCTTCCATCATTGAAAAAAATAAAACGTAATATATTTTTCTGGAATAATCTCCAACCGAATAGGTGTGCGCGATTTATGCGGCCATGCACTTCTTTTACCCACCGGAAGTCCCCAAACACTGCTTCTTCATGAAGATCACAATTCCCGTATTCATGCACGAGTCAAAAACTATGTTTTCAAATCCAATTTGTTCACCAACAACATTTTCAACTGATGCATCGGCAACAGGCATACACCTTACTCCATGATGGAGTGAAAGAGAGGAATCCCTCCCGCTCAGGTGAGCCTCCATTCTCACACCCCACCACGAGGCCAAACAAAATAATCAATTAATTAATAATAAAAAAAGAAACTGGCAAAGAAAAAACAAAAACAAAAAAACCTAACTTCCCAAGAAAAGTGGAAATCAGTTGCTCTTTTCACCCGTAAAACACTCACGTACCCCACACTCCCGACATGCTAGATGGAAGAGAAAATTCACCCTTTGTGATATAAGACAGTCTTAATTAGTCTTATAGCCGGATATTTTCCTCTCCTTAATTTTGTTATGATTTTCTTCAGTCTAAACCTTTTCCTTCTACTAAGTACATCAAAACCTACTGATTTCTGTAATTTTATTACTGAAATTAGAAACTTGTTAACCTCTGAAAATAACTCACTTACTTCAAACTTTCTGCCAAAAGTTTCATCAAGAAAATCAATGATTTCTTTTAGTGTACAGCTGTTCATCCCCACACTGAGAAGAAATTTCATATTATCATCCTATTCACCTTCCTCTATTCCATGATCAATTCCTTCTTCCTCTATCTGTGAGACAAAAGAGTGATCTTCACCTTGTTGTCCTATATTTTCCATTTCAAAAGTACAGTTTGCGTCAGACCTCTCTTCTTCAACACTTCTTCCACCATTTTCTTCAACTACTTTACTTACTATAGGCCTGCATTCCCTCTCCTGCACAGCATCGCAATTTAAATCCTCATTTTTTTTCTCTATCAGCCTAATATTTCCCTGCTTCGATTCTCTGCACTTCTTCTGTTGGTAAAACAACTAAAGTTTAATTTGCATTTTCATTTATTTCAACTTGCTTCTTATGTGGACGAAAATGTTTCTTATGCCAGATATCTCCGCACTCATAACATTTTAGACTGCCAGTATTCACATAAAACATGTATGACTTTCCTTCATGCTGTTTGCGAAAAGAAATACCCAAAACATGTGCGAGTCAAAAATTATGTTTTCAAATCCAATTTGTTCACCAACCGCAACAAGTACATCTTCAACTGATGCATCGGCAACAGGCACACACCTTACTCCATGATGGACTGAAAATATTATTGAAAATTTTATTGAAAATAGTGAAATGTCTTTTAGTTTCCACAAATAAAGTCACACTGTTTTGAAATGCCTTGAAGAAAGTAAAGTGATAACAGAATTCTCATTTTGGGGTGAACCATCCCTTTAACATGAAATGTTTTTGTTTGGTAGTATTTTCACACATATTGTTGTGTTCAATAATATAATAACACTCACCATAGTTTCTCCAGTTTACAGTGTGGATCCTCTAGTAGAACAGAGAGCAGCTTCACTCCTGAGTCTCCCGGTTTATTACGGCTCAGATCCAGTTCTGTCAGGTGTGAGGAGTTTGATCTCAGGGCTGAAATCAGAGCAGCACAGCCTTCCTCTCCAATACTGCAGTTACTCAGCCTGCAAAGAGTGTAGAACATGAATGATCTCTGAGACTGTGTTTAAGGTTTAGGTTGAGAGTGTGTTTGTGTGTGTTTGTATGAGCAATCCTTTTTCTATACACCAGGATCACTGCTATAGAGATTTTAACTTGCCAGCACAACTAGCAAGATAAGAAAATAATTGAAATGCTCTCTACTCAAATGATTCCTGATACTGAACTAGTTTATCATTTTCATTCTTCAAATATCTTGTAGTACTATACATGCAATAATGTTAAATTATTAAGATTAACATTACAGTAACTAAGACATTACTCTGGTGCTTAAGACTGTGGGGAGGTTGAGAGGGCAGGTATATTTGGATAATGGATATCACTTTTTATTACACTGAATTAGGGAAAGGTGCATTTATGAACATTGTTCCCTATTATATAAATACTCTTCAAACTGATTAAAATATTCTAGTCTTCGTGTCACTGAGTACATGTAAATCTGTTATTCATGAATTAGAGAAAGATTTGCCATGTTGTATTTTTGTAATCATTTATCTGTGTTTTATTTTTTTATAAATATTAAATTTTGTTTTTTAATGGTATATAAGTGTATTTACAAACATACAATAAAACTGATTTATAATTATAATAATTTTATTTGATAATTTAGATTTTGTGACCGGTGTGTGGTAGTTTGCAGTGGGGCTAAAGATGGACTTGTGTAAAAAGCACATTTAAAATGATTATAGACTTATGAAGCAAATGAGAATCATTTTTCAATAAATGAAAAATATGAAAAGGATGCTATTTGGAGTAAAAAGAGATAATAAACATATTTTTTTATGAAACATCACATTTAAAAATATGATATCATTCAAGTCTTTTAATTGAGATGCTGTAAAAGTCATATTAAGATACTATAAGATCTCCAAGCAGTGTGAGAATCTTTCACAATCTCTTCATTTATTATTAAATACTCCTGTTTTTTTGTTTTAAAGATCCATTTTGCAATGTACTCACTTAATAAAAGTTAATTATTTTTATCAAAGAAGAATATGGTACAAACATTGCTGAAGGGGTTGTTTTAGACAATAATTAACTTAGATATTATGCAAAACATATTACTTTAGTTGAAATAGTTGTATCAATATTGTGTCCCCATTAGCCTCATACTGGTGAGTCTTTAACCTCGAGTGTGAGATATAAGGTCATTCTTGCCACCTCATATTTTTCTATATATTTCTATGTCCCTATGGAATTTGCACTCAATATTCATTTGGCTGAAATCTCTGAGGGACTCGTGTCTTTATCCTGATCTTGATCCTGTACTCTAAGGCCCAATCCCAATACTATTTTATACCCCTTCCCCTACCCCTGCATCTACCCCTTTCCCTTTTCCCTTGAAACAGAGTGTCAAGGGGTAGGGGAGAAAATATTCCCCTAAGGATTGGGAAACCACTACTATGAGAAATATTTGAGAAAATGGTTTAGCGATTTCTAATTATTGAGGGGATTAGCCCCCATCAATGTCTACGGCAGTTATCGCCCTGATCAGACATATACTGTGGCACTATCATGCAGTCTGTAATGATATGACGTTAGCAAATATTAGCGATTTTTTGCAAACATTTCTTTAAGTAACATGACCGTTAATATGAACTCATAACTGAATGTAACATGAAACAAATGATTAGTTTTCGTTAAAATCTTTATGCCAAAAAGCTTACATTTTTGTGTCTTTTGTTCGCTGTAGCAGCCATGTTGCCGAGATAATTCATACCCCTTCGTTTGAAGTGTGGTCCCGAAAAATCTTCATTTGACGGGCTATCTGGCCCTTCCCCTTACCCCTACCCCTCCAACCAAAAGAGAATGGGGGAAGGGGAAGGGCAAAGGGGTAGAATTGGTATTGGGCCTAATACTGGTGTGCAGTAATGAGAGAAGCACTTTTAGATTCTAGCAGTCACTGCATCTGTGATATTAAAGAAAAACACTACAGTGCTGGTTTTTATAAAAGGCTCAAAGTATTCCAATTAATTCAATGCAAATTTCATTATTTTTATTTCATACATTTATTTTAATCCTCAAACATCCTTAACACAGCAGCCCTTAATTTGTCTTTCGAAGGTCGCAGCTGTGATCCAATTTGTTTTTTCAATAAATGTCATAATACTGTCTTCAATAAAATAAAAAATAAAATTGTATGAATTTGTATTTAGTTTTTGGTGTTTTTTATTATTATTAGGGATGGTAATTTAACACATTGACGCACTTGCCCTGCCCCAGACCTATGTGGATCATCTGTCATTTCATACAGTCGATTGATGACTAATATGAGGCAGGGCAACAACGTACTGCATGATGAAGCCTAGAAAATATCCCTAAAATTCAGGATATGGGACAAAATGCCCCTGTTAGAAATTTCGTCTCATATTTTATGTCACATAAATTAGTAATATCACACGAGCTGTAGGCTAAGTACAATATCACACTAGTGCAAATGTGATACTCATATTATACAACAGTTCATTAATAAGTTAATATTGTATATTTTGCAACCAAAATATACAGACAAATTAGAACTGTTCATCCCCGAGCAACCCACAGCGGCATGTAATTTCTTAATCCACATTTTGAGCTAATTTGGTGAACAATTTGGCGCATTGAACCATTGGTCGAAGTCCTGTTGGCTTTGAAGTGGCGCTGCACAGACCGATTGTTGTATGACATCCAAGTACCATGAGAGTGATTCAAAAGCACAAGGAGTCATCCGCTCTCTTAGCTCTTGCGGTACTTTGATGTCACACAGCGATTGGTCTGATGGTAATGATCCGCTTCAACTCGAACAAACCTAATGATTCAATGAACCATTCATAAAGAACCATTTACTCCACTCCTGAATGAATCAGCCATTTGAACGAATCAAATGTAAAGTTTTATTTTATTATTTAGAGTATCATTTCATTAAAGAAATAATGTAATATTTTCATAGTAATAATAATAAAATTAAGAAAATAAATTATTAAAGTTATTTTTCACCAAACCAAAAATGACAATTCTGTCATCATTTACTCACATGGTCCAAAAGAGTATATGTAATAAATTTCATCAATATTTCTTGCTGAACCTACTTTTTCTAATCTCTGTTTGATGCTTTGCACAACAATGACTTCAAATGATCTTTACAGAGTAATTTCCTCAAACTTGATGTGTGATTAATTAGATAAATTAATCACCACATCATGTAATTAATTAGATGAGAAAATTGTATCGCTTACCAGCCTTAATTATTATTTTTAAGCTCTAAAAGTACCATATTTTATGTAAAATATGCTTATTTTATGTAATATTTATATTTCTTATACTTCAGTAAAAACAGGTTGCTCTGATAGTGGCCTTCAGCTCTTCTGCATTCTTGGGTCTGGCATATCGCATCTTCTTCTTCACAATACCCAATAGATTTTCTGTGGGGTTAGGGTCAGGCGAGTTTGCTGGCCAATTAAGAACAGGGATACCATGTTCCTTAAACCAGGTACTGGTAGCTTTGGCACTGTGTGCAGGTGCCATATCCTGTTGGAAAATGAAGTCTGCATCTCCATAAAGTTGGTCAGCAGCAGGAAGCATAAAGTGCTCTAAAACTTCCTGGTATATGGCTGCTGTTAAAAACTGCGTATGCTGGCGTGGGAGTCAGACGAACGAGGAGGATCATAAATCAAAAGAGGAGTTTAATGAACATCAATAACATGAACAGACGTAACATTGACAGAAGTATAATGGATAATCGCGGACAAGGAGGAACTCAAGAGACAGGGTTTTAAACACAAGGGAGGTAATGTAACACAAAGTCCATGAATGTAACAGTTCGCCTCCTCCCGGGATAGTGCGTCCTCGCATCGAAAGAGAAATTCCAGCGGAGGGAGGGTTTTTATTTTTATTACATGGTGGGGTCCAAATACATAGCTTGCAATAGGCTCTGGAGGCATTGCTGATATACCTAATGCAGTTTTTTTCTGAATCACCTCCATGAACAAAAACGTCCCAGGTTACGTATGTAACCATGGTTCCCCGAAGGGAACGAGACGCTGCGTCCGAAAACACCATAGGAACGCCCTTCAACGTGACCGGCTCTGAATAACATGCGTAATTAGTCCAATGAATGGGCTTGACATAATAGGTGGTGACGTAGCGACCAGGAAGCTATAAAAAAATGTGAGGTGGATAGAGCGTCAGCTTCTAGGAATGAAGTGATCTCTTGCAGGGATGCCGGAAGTATGGCCTTGAGATGCAGCGTCTTGTTCCCTTCAGGGGAACCATGGTTACATACGTAACCTGGGACGTTCCCCTTCAGGAACTTGAGCCGTCCCCCGAAAATGCTATGGGATTGAGAATGCCCACGCTGCCAGACTTGCAAGTCCCTGCCTAGTGTGTATAAAAGGAGCACATCCTAGGCAAGAGAATAGAAGAGCTGGGGGTGGCTCACAGATCGAAACCATAAAATCTGATGAATGTGAGGGGTGTGGACTGTCCAGCTGCATTGCAGATGTCCTGCATGGACACACCTAACAAGAAGGCCTTGGAGGCCGCCATACTGCATTTTGAGTGATTCTTGACTCCCAATGGTGAGGGGAGATCAGAAGACTCATAGGCAATAGTAATTGCATCCACTATCCACCACCTGAGGGTCTGTTTTTTGGATGGAAGTCCTCTTTCACCTGTAGTAAGTTAGTTTTGTAACTAATTATGTACTACAACATTTTAAACATGAAAAAACCCTTTTGGTGATTTAAAGAAATTGTTTTTTTTTTAGAATAATTATGTACTGTACATACAGTAAGGGAGATATTGGCAAAATGTCACCTGTAGTAAGTCAGTCTTGTAACCAAAAACTTACTACAACCTTTGGAACATGAAAAAACCCTTATGGTGAATTACAGTAATGGTTTTCTAAGAATAATTATTTACTGTATGTACAGTAAGGGAGATATTGGGAAAATTTCACCTGTAGTAAGTCAGTCTTGTAAATACAAACTCACTACAACCTTTGGAACATGAAAAAACCCTTTTGGTGATTTACAGTAATTGTATTTTAAGATTAATTATGTACTGTACTTACAGTAAGGGTGATATTGGCAAACTTTCAACTGTATTAAGTCAGTCTTTTTACTACAAATGTACTACAACCTTTGGAACATGAAAAAAAAACACTTTTGCTCAATTACAGTAATTGCTTTTGAAGATTGATTATGTACTGTATGTACAGTAAGGGATATATTGGCAAAATGTCACCTGTAGTAAGTCAACCTTGTAACTAAAAACATACTACAACCTTTGGAACATGAAAAACCCCTTTTGGTGATTTATAGTAATTGTTTTTTAAGAATAATTATGTACTGTACATCCCGATCTCCTGTTATTCCCAGATGAGGCTCCCGATCTCCTGCTATGCATAGAAGAGGCTCCTGTTCCTACGTTTAACCCAGAAGAGGCTCCCGTTATGCCCAGAAGAGGCTCCCGATCTCCCGTTATGCCCAGAAGAGGCTCCCGATCTCCCGTTATGCCCGGAAGAGTCTCCCAATCTCCTGTTAAGCCAAGAAGAGGCTGCTGAACCCCAGTTAAGCCCAGGGAGGGCTCCTGATTCCCTGTCGAGCCCAGGGAGAGCTCCTGAATCCCAGACGAGCCCAGGGAGGGCTCCTAAACCCCAGTTAAGCCCAGATGAGGCTCCTGATTCCCAGACGAGCCCAGGGAGGCCTCCTTCAAAACAATTCCTCCTTCAAAACAAAACCACATTTGCATGATGTCGTGTGGAAAACGCTAGGCGTGCCGCTTTCTCCTTTTTTCCAAAGAACTCTGTTGCCTGCGCTCTATGCTTGAGCTCCAGTGGCGTCTGCTGATGCTAGGCAATCATGACCTGCTCTCCATGGAGACGCAGAAGTTTCAGCAAAAAATAAATGGATTTCCAGCACTAAAAATCCCTTGCAGTATCTCTGCTAATAAATTCATTTAAAATGGCAATCCTTGTACAGCTATGATCAGCTGTTTCTCCATCTTGGCTTAGTTTTCAATTTTGTTAGGGGAAAGGATGTGCATGAGCAGCGGTGCACTTGCTGCGTTCTGAAAAGTTTAGATGTTTCTAACTCAATTTTCTACCTGTTCGATTGTGTTTAATTTAAGTCTACACCTAGATAGCATTAAAAATACCCTTTAATATAATGAAATTGTAACACAACGGACTGAAGGCAAAGGGTTATTGGTACAGTATGCAGGAATTACTGAAATCGGTAAGAATGGACAGAGGGAGAGTAGCAGGTGGATGGAGGATGAGAGAACTTGCAATCAGAAGAGTTGCCGGGAGTCAGCGCACACCTCGGTGATGGTGAGTAATGGAGGTATCAGAGGACAGCTGGAGGCACTGGGAGGAGATTGAGGATTACTGGAGAGAAGGTAAGCACAAGAGGTTTGTTTTGAAGGAGTCAATGCTGGTAACTTTTCAGGGGAATGATCCGCTGAGTAGTCACGAGGTCCGACAATGAGGGTGACTGAGGTGTGTTTATTTATGTGGAGGTGAGCTGATGGATTGATGGTGAACAGGTGCTGGTGATTAGATGATTTGAAGGTGTACTAGTGCAGAAGATGAGTGCTTGAGTGTGGGAGTGTGCTGAGGGTGATGAGCCTGACCGACTTGTGACAGTATTCCCCCCTCCCGGAAGGCTCGTCCCGAGCCATAACACTGGGGAAGAGGGGTGGGCACTCTGGAGGGGGGTGCAGGATGGGAACAGGGTGGAGCAGAGGAAGACCTCCAGGGCGGATCTGGAGACTGGGGCAGCCATGGCGGATCTGGAGACTCGGGAGGCCATGGCGGATCTGGAGATTCAGGAGACTCGGGAGGCCATGGCAGAACTGGAGAATCTGGAGGCCACGGCAGAACTGGAGATTCAGGTGACTCGGGAGGCCATAACGGAGCTGGGGAATCTGGAGGCCATGGCGGATCTGGAGACTCGGGGGACCATGGCGGATCTGGAGACTTGAGAGGCCATGGAGGATCTGGCTCTGAGGCCGCGGCTCCAACCACCACCTTGGCCTCTATGGCTGGATGTCTACTGCCCCCCCCAAAAAAATTATTGGGAAAATTTACAGGGCGGGACTCGGGGCCTGGAGCCAACATTGGGCTTAACTGGGGTTCAAGAGCCCTCCCTGGGCTTGTCGGGGAATCAGGAGCCTCATCTGGGCTTAACTGGGGTTTAGGAGCCCTCCCTGGGCTCTTCGGGGATTCAGGAGCTCTCCCTGGGCTCGACAGGGAATCAGGAGCCTTCCCTGGGCTTAACTGGGGTTCAAGAGCCCTCCCTGGGTTCGTCGGGGAATCAGGAGCCTCATCTGGGCTTAACTGGGGTTTAGGAGTCCTCCCTGGGCTCGTCGGGGATCCAGGAGCTCTCCCTGGGCTCGACAGGGAATCAGGAGCCCTTCCTGGGCTTAATTGGGGTTCAGCAGCCTCTTCTTGGCTTAACAGGAGATTGGGAGACTCTTCCGGGCATAACAGGAGATCGGGAGCCTCTTCTGGGCATAACGGGAGATCGGGAGCCACTTCTGGGCATAACGGAAGCCTCTTCTGGGTTAAACTTAGGAACAGGAGCCTCTTCTATGCATAGCAGGAGATCGGGAGCCTCATCTGGGAATTACAGGAGATCGGGATGCTCAGGGATGGACAGGACCAGGGAAGACACAGGGAATTCCTGGCGGGGCGGAAACAGCGGAGACACAGGAGATTCCAGGCTGGGGGCGGAACCAGTGGAGACACAGGAGAATCCAGGCTGGGCAGAACCAGGGGAGACACAAGAGATTCCAGGCTGGGCAGAACCAGCGGAGACACAGGAGATTCCAGGCTGGGCGGAACCAGCAGAGACACAGGAGATTCCAGGCTGGGCGGAACCAGCGGAGACATAGGAGATTCCAGGCTGGGCGGAACCAGTGGAGACACAGGAGATTCCAGGCTGGGCGGAACCAGCGGAGACACAGGAGATTTCAGGCTGGGCGGAACCAGCGGAGACACAGTAGATTTCAGGTTTAGGGTCAGTTCTTGGGAGTTCTGGGGGAATGGCTGAGGTAAAGGAGGGAGTGGGCTCTTTGAAGTGGTATGTGGATGGAGCTGGCTTATGGTGAGCTGGTGCACCTACATGCTTCTGAAAGGGAGGAGGATTAGAATCCTCGAAATTAACGACGAACATGGAACCAGTTAGATTGAGGACATAATTAATAAAATTGTCAGCAGTCAAAAAGAGGAAAAGATAATCATCTTTTAGTCCCATCCAGGAGTATGTATTAATCGTGGAATTGCTCCAACTCACTAGAGGAATAGGGCTCAGGAACTCCTCCACATACTCTTCCAAAGGATAGCTTTGCATGCTTGTGTAGTCGATTGTTTCCGACAGCGCTCGACTAGTCTATGCAAACCCTAGTACAGTATGACAAAATTTTCACTGTATTTATGTGCGCACGTCATTTTGTCAGCAAACAGCAGCATTATAAAGTATATAAAGTACATTAAAATAAGTTGACCCTACAGCTCCAAACTCAGTCCTAGATAACCAGAGTGCTTTAAAGTTTAGTTCCAACCCTAATTATCACACTTGAACCAGCTAATCAAGCTCTTACTAGACACACTAGAAACTTCCAGATAGGTGTGTTAAGGCCAGATGGAGCTAATCTCTGCAGGGCATTGGCCCTTCAGGATGTAGTTTGGAGACCCCTGTCCTACAGAGTTGTTACTTTGCACATGCTTTTTGATCATTACAAATAATAAATGTAAAATTATTTTCTTAGAATAGGAGATATGCTGTCTCTCGCATCATATACATTATCAGTACTTAAGTATGTGGTCTTGAACAGGATCCTTTTTTTCTCTCATTTGGACTCTTGACTTGGACTAGAAAATTTTGGACTTGGACTTGACTTGTACTCGAACGTCTTTGGACACGGTCTTGACTCGGTCTCGACTAGTCCTGGTCTTGGACTTCACTTGGACTCGACAAAGCTGGACTTGACTACAGCTCTAGTGCATAATATCATTCAAAGATTCAGATGATCTGGAACAATCTCTATGCATAAGGGTCAAGGCTGGAAAACCATACTGGACGCCCATGATCTTCAGCCCTTATACGGCACTGCATTACATACAGGAATGCTACTATGATGGGAATCACAACATGGGCTCAGGAATAATTCCAGAAAACATTGTCGGTAACCACAAATCCACTGTGCCATTCGTGTGAATATCTATAAGTAAAGATGTGCATTTTAGATGTTTAATTACTATTTGCATCATTGGGATCGTTATAAGAGGGTTTAAAGAACAATTTTTTGTGAAAACCTCAAATTCGACTTAAATCAACATTTCACTTTTTTTTGCCTGTAGCTCAAAATTACACACTCATCTTGCCAGCATGAGCCACATTTTAATATTTGTCAAAAATAGCACATATTTAGATTGTTGCGCAGCCTCCATTTGAGACTAAAGCATAAAAATAGTCAAACAAACAGTTTAGTTGGAATATACAGTCTCTTTAAACAAAATATCCAAATCCGTTAAAGAATTTTTAGGCTGCATTAATTAGGTAAACCGGAACCGGGAACACTTCCCATAACACCCATTATACTTGCTACATTATTAGAAGAATGGCCTCTACGCTAATATTAGTCTGTTTCTCTCTTATTCCGAGGTCACCATAGCCACCAGATCCAGTCTGTATCCATGTCACAGGGTCACTGCAGTCACCCGGATCCAGTACGTATCCAGACCAGATGGTGGATCGGCACCTAGAAAGGACCTCTACAGCCCTAAAAGACAGTGGAGACCAGGACAACTGGAGCCCCAGATACAGATGTAAAGACCTTGTCTCAGACGACCACCAGGACAAAACCAGAGGAAACAGATGATTCTTCTGCACAATCTGACTTTGCTGCAGCCTGGAATTGAACTGCTGGTTTCGTCTGGTCAGAGGAGAACTGGCCCCCCAACTGAGCCTGAATTCTCCCAAGGTTTTATCTCAATTCTGTCACCGATGGAGCTTCAGTTCCTTGCCGCTGTCGCCTCTGGCTTGCTTAGTTGTGGACACTTTATTTCCAGCGATATCGTTGACTTGATTGCAAATGATTGCACAGATACTATTTCAACTGAACTGAGATGATGACAGTACTGAATTCAATGATGAACTACCTTTTACTGTCATTTTGCATTATGGATGCGCTTAGTTGCTTTGAC
Source organism: Carassius carassius (assembly GCF_963082965.1). Classification (NCBI taxonomy): domain Eukaryota; kingdom Metazoa; phylum Chordata; class Actinopteri; order Cypriniformes; family Cyprinidae; genus Carassius; species Carassius carassius. Next base: position 30,457,421 of record NC_081770.1, read on the forward strand.
ACAATTTTGTTTGTCTAAAACGCTATATGAATAAAGGTGACTTGACTTGAACCGTCATGCTTTATCCACCAAAAGTTGAAAGGTTTCACTAAAAACAGCACTTGGAGGGTACTAAAAAACAAGATTAATAGTTAGTAAGCTTTATGCAGAGATTTGTCAATGATCAGGCTGGCTTTATTTCTACTTTCAGAGTCCACTAAACTATCCTCAGCAGAGCACACTATATGTGAAGATGGCACAGGGTGTCCACGGGGTCTTAAAAAGTATTTTTGAAATGAGTTCCCTTTTAATTTAGTGATTGTGCGCACAGTGTAAGTGAGCACATTTTACGATAGAAGATATTTATTAATGAGCTCAGAATCTGATGAGGAGCAAATCCTCCAACATCTTGTTAGTCATCTCTCCTTACTCTCGACCCGTGGTCAGTCAAATCTGACTCCTGCAGCTTGTGTTGGATGCAGGGTTGTTGTTTTTTTTCCACGGAATTGGGCTGCTTTTAAACTGTTGCCATGGGTCGATTTTTTTCCCCATGGGTTAAAGGTTTGAAATATTGCATAAACTATGTTTGACTGAAGTACTTTTACTCAAACATTTAGCATTCTACCTGTGATAAAACTGCTAAATGTTTTGTGAAGGAGGGCCACTTGTAGGAAGCCTATAAGCTGTGTTTTAGGGATGGAAATTACATATTTTGATGTTCGGGACATGGTCATGCACAATTAAATGATGTTACAGTTGTGATTATTATTTTACCTTCCATGATCATTCAGTCTTGATCAGGAGCAGTATTAATGACACTCTGTCTCAAGTCTGCATCAAATCAAGTCCTCTGTAATCACAGCTAAACTGTCTGATCAGTCAGGTGTTTGTCATGAAAACTGTTCCACAAAACAGCTATGGTTTGCAGACAGTTATAAGAGTTGTGAACTCATTGTCCCGTTACCTCGGAGAGCTTAATTTTTTTCCTCTTAAGTAAGTTTAGTCAATTGTTTTGTTTATTGTTTAATTCTTGTTTCTTGGGTTGCATTACGTTAGTGAATCAGTAAATTTTCTTGTGCTTAGTTCCAAGAAAATTAAAATATTAATAAAAATGTTATATAGAAATTTACTTGGGGTGCTCTTTTAAAGAATAAATAATCTTACCCCCTGTGATGCTAATTTCTGTATTTAGTTGTCAACGACAATTGTTAAATTATTATATTTTTTTCCCTCATCACATTGACTTATGCTTCATCATCATCATCATCATCCTATACATGCTACAATTCTGTCTAAATATGTTACAAATTACAAGTTAATTCACATTGTTGTTGAGGGTGGCATCATACTACTATGAGTATATACTCATACAGTACATACATTTTACAATATTTATAGTACATGCTATTTTGTTTTTGAAATTGAATTACTGATGTTTACAAGGACAATAATGCGAAAGGGCATTTCAGCTCTTAGCTTACTTAATACTACAGAAATCAGAACGATTCTTGAGATTTCGATTCGATTGAAAAACGATTCACAATTTTGAATCACATTTCAATGTCTTTTATGATTAGATTTGATTCTAGTTTACTGTTTTGTGCTACTTTTCCTATTTGGCTACAGTATATAGTTAAATAATTCTTGAAGAATAAAATCTCACTGACTTAAATGCAGACCTTGAAGCTGGTTTATTTTTTTTTTCTTATTTTAGTAGACTATTTTAATGATTAACCCAATATATATAAAAAAAATGCCAAAGCTAAAATCAATCATTACATATGATATGACTAGTGGTAATAACACACACACACACACACACACACACATACATACACAAGCAAAAGAGCCCTGAGACAAATTGAAAAAATACTGAGTACATACATACATTAAAATTTCATCTACATATTTAGAAAATTGAAATAAACTGAATGGTTGTCAGTGAAGACCATTGCAACCAGAAAGTGCTGTTACATACATATGTAAGCCCATTTGCAAAGTTGAATAAATAAATAAACTCGCTATTGCAAGATAATTCTGAATTCAGAGAATAAAAGTTAAAAAATTTTGATCTTATATCTCACAATTCTGATTTTATGTCTTGCAATTCTGAATTGTTAGAAGCAAAGTCTAAATTGTGAAAAAAAAAATAATAATAATTGCAGTTACCCTTTTTATTAATTTATTCCATGATGGAAACATGTTTCCATAGTTGCAACATCTACCAGCAAGAGGCAATATGCAAACTAGTCCATTTGACCCCCTAAACTGTATCATTTTATGTCCTCATGACTCATATACACAAGAGATTTCTGTAAATTCTCCAAATGCACAGGTTAGCAAAAATGTATTGTACATTCTGGGCTAGGATATTCATTGTGATGATTTTTAGAGCACTCTGGTCTAATTAGATGTATTTGAGCACAGGGTGGCTGTCTGAATGTTTAATGGGGCTAAAGGTCACATCCTCTGATGGAATCTTATCTTATAATACCTTACTTTAAGTAAGGTTATTTAGTTAATAAGTTAAGGTTAATCTTATCTCATAATACCATAATGTATACTAAAATTACAGGACTTCAGCTCTGAAACAGGGATAAGCTTTCCTCAGAGAGCATTTGATCATTGTTCAGTTTTTTGAAATATAAAAAAATCCAGTGGAAATTCAATACCTCACTTAATATGCATATTGGACACTCTTGATCTATATAATATGAAACCTTTCCATTCAAGATGTTGATTTAGTCAACAAATAAACAGCAAGTTTTTGCTTTTGGTTATTTTTTGTACATTTAAAATATTTCTCTACTTTATAAGTATTAGCAGATTGTAGCCATATCCAATCATATTGTGATGGAGGTATAGCCTCCTCTTAAGTGACTTTGCCCCATTCATTCTCAGTTACCCCCCACCAAACCCAGCACACGCTCTAGGGGTCTGTATGGAGGCGAGAGAGACACGGGCCCCTGCTGTAACTTTACTAGCTGCTGTCACTGTTGGACAGTGTGACTTCAGGAAAACCAGCAGTTTATATCTTATGATCCTTTGACTTAAATGTTGAGTTTGAAAAAATAATGCAGAATGACAGTACAGTTCTGTAGCTGTAAAACTGCTGCTTGTGCTCGTTTTGAAATGGCAAGATATGTGCTTGATTTTTTTCTTTATATTTTACAACTATGTTGTTGTGTTTAGGCCACATCGTTTAAGGGTTTTTATACATTTGTGAATTCAGGTTATATTTTATTATATGTTGTCTTGCATGTTTCAAATAATCCTTCTTGATGTAATGATTTGTTACTAGTTCAACATGAACTGTATGGCTGCAATGAGGTTGATCGTCAAAGACAAGTTATTGGTGAGTCTTACTGCGTTTCCATCCTCAGTGATTTTATGTAACTAAATGTTTACACAGGCATTTAAGAGTCCTACTGAAGTTGTTTGTTGTACTTATTGGTGCTTAGTTTTAAGAAACTGTTTAGAATGTGTCATAAAGGGTTTATGAATTTTAGTTTGTCTTTTAACACTTAAATTAGTGTTATCTTTGAACACAGGAATGAAAGAGTTTATGCAAGAGTTAATTGACATGCTGACCTATTGGAGTATTGAGTTTTGAGAAACTATTTAGATTACAGATCACTTGTTTGTCAAATTTATTTATTTTTAAACATATGTATTAAATCAGACATCTAGAACACAAAACAATAGTATTTTTTGTTTGGAGCTCCTATTCACAGTATATTCTCTTTACAAAATGCTTTTAACAATGCACATTTAAAATGTTGAGGTCCGTTTACTTCTTTGTGATCACTTTATACAAATAATGAATCGAGTTTGAGTTCAGTCCCCACAATGACCAGAGTGTTTAGATTCGATCCCCGCAATGACCAAAAACGTCTCAAGGTTACGTATGTAACCCTAGTTCCTTGAAGGAACGAGACGCTGCGTCGAAATGCTTTTGGGGAACGTCCCTGACGAGACCGACTCTGAATATCGTGTGCAATCAGTCCATCGGAAAGGCGTGACGTCATGGGCGGGGTGACGTAGCGACCAGGAAGCTATAAAAGCACGTGCCGTGCAGCTGGCTTCAGCTTCGAGTAGGGAAGCAAGCGCCGGCAGGGGTGCCGGGAGTATGGCTCTGCGACGCAGCGTCTCGTTCCTTCAAGGAACTAGGGTTACATACGTAACCTTGAGACGTTCCTTTTCAGGAACTCGAGCTGCGTCGAAACGCTTTTGGAGAACGATGTGCCCACGCTGCCAGACTTCCAAATCCCTGCCTAGTGTGTAGTCAAAAGAGCACAGCTAAGACGAGAGAACAGAAGAGCCCGGCGTGGCTCGCATGTCAAGATCGTAAAATCGGACAAATGTGGAGGGCGTGGACCACCCCGCAACGTTGCAGATGTCCAAGAGGGACACACCTGCTGAGAAGGCCTTGGAGGCCGCCATACCCCGAGTAGAGTGAGCCTTGGCCCCCAAAGGAGGGGGAAGACCAGAGGACTCATAGGAGACGTTGATAGCCTCGACTATCCAACGACTAAGGGTCTGCTTGGTGGCAGGAGAACCCTTGTTAGAAGGACTGTAGCAAACAAGCAATTGGTCTGATTTTCTCCACAAGGCAGCTCTGTGGACGTATGCGTACAGTGCTCGCACTGGACACATACAGTTTAGCTTCTCTTGGTCTGGCTCCCGAAAGGGAGGAGGATAGAAGGCCTGCAGATAGGTTGTGGTGTAACAGAGGGAACCTTCGGAACATAACCCGCTCGAGGGTATAAGAATGCTTTGGCCATACCAGGGGCAAAGTCTAAGTAAGTAGGGGCCACCGAAAGGGCCTGAAGATCTCCACCTCTCTTTAGTGAGGTGATTGCCAGTAACAGGGCAGTTTTAAGTGTCAGATGTCTATCTGAGATATCTTGTATTGGCTCGAATGGAGCTTTACAAAGAGCCTCTAAAACCACAACCAAATCCCAGGGGGGAACACGGGATCGTACTGGAGGTCTCAGCCTCAGCGCACCGCGGAGGAAACGTGTAACTAGGGGGTGTCTACCCACTGACTGATCATTGAAAGGGACATGGAAAGCAGCTATGGCCGCCACGTAAACCTTTAAGGTGGAGTGGGATAACCCCGCAGAGAGCCTGGCTTGTAAAATCTCCAGAACTGTACCAACTGGGCAGTCTGCTGGGTCAAGCTGGCGGTCTCTGCACCATGAATTGAAGAGCTTCCACTTCAGGGCGTACAGTTTCCTCGTAGAGGGAGCTCTGGATTGGAGTAGGGTCTCAACAACCTCGGTTGAGAGACCAGCTGCTAACAGCTGTGCCCCCTCAGGGGCCACACCCACAGCTTCCACAACTCCGGGCGAGGGTGAATTATCGTGCCCTGCGCCTGTGAGAGTAGGTCTGTCCTGATCGGTATCTCCCACGGAGAGCCGTCGAGGAGCGAGACTAGATCTGAGAACCATACTTGGCCCGGCCAGAACGGGGCTACTAGTAGTAGACGGGACCCGTCCCGGCGTACTCTCGCCAGAACTCCCGGGAGCAGAGCGATAGGGGGAAAAGCGTACAGACGAAGCCTCGGCCAGGTCTGTACCATAGCGTCCAGTCCCAGAGGAGCTGGATGAACTAGAGAGAACCAGAGGGGACATTGCGATGTCTCCTGAGTCGCAAAGAGGTCCACCTGGGCTGTGCCAAATACTCTCCATATCTGCTTCACCATTCCCCGGGCCTCGGCCCCTGTCTCGACAGTATGTCTGCTCCCACATTCAATCTCCCAGGATTATACACTGCTCTGATCGAGAGGAGTTTGCCCTGGGACCACAGAAGTATCTGGTGTGCCAGCTTGTACAAGGGGCGCGAACGCAGACCCCCCTGGTGATTGATATAAGAGACCACTGATGTGTTGTTGGTGCGCACCAACACATGGTGACCTCTCAGGTCTGGGAGGAAATATTTCAATGCTCGATAGACCGCTAGTATCTCTAGGCAATTGATGTGCCATGTTAGATGGCGACCACTCCACAGACCGCGGGCAGGGTGGCCGCTCATGACCGCACCCCAACCGGTGAGGGACGCATCTGTCGCTAGCGTTACACGGCGACAAGGAACTCCCAGCACCGGGCCCTGATTCAAGAACCAAGGTTTCCTCCACATGTCTAAGGCACGAAGGCACCGCCGCGTGACCTTGATAACTCGAAGTGGATTTCCCCTCGGGGAAAAGCCCTTGGACTTGAGCCACCACTGTAGGGGTCTCATGTACAGCAGGCCAAAAGGTATCACGTTGGACGCAGCTGCCATCAGCCCTAACAATCTCTGGAATTGTTTGACAGTGAGTGACTGGCCTTCTTTGACTCTCTCGACTGATGTGAGGATCGACTCGATCCGAGCAGGAGACAAGCGTGCCTGCATCGTGGTCGAATTCCACACTACGCCTAGATAGGTGGTTCTCTGAACTGGAGAAAGTACACTCTTCTTGGCGTTTAGTCTCAAACCCAGCTCCCCCATGTGTGCGAGAACGACATCTCGATGTCGAGCCGCCATCTGCTCTGATTGAGCTAGGATCAACCAATCGTCGATATAATTTAGAATGCGGATGCCCTGCATACGGAGGGATACCAGAGCCGCATCCATACATTTCGTGAACGTGCGGGGTGAGAGTGCGAGGCCAAAGGGAAGTACTCGATATTGATAGGCTTTGCCCCCGAAAGCGAACCTCAGAAACTTCCTGTGTTGTGGAAGGATGGATATGTGGAAGTATGCGTCTTTGAGATCTATTGTGACAAACCAGTCCTCGGATCTGATTTGAGCTACAACCTGGTTGAGAGTCAGCATCTTGAACTTCAGTGACATAACTGAGCGGTTCAGGAGATGTAAGTCTTAGATCGGACGCAACCCCCCATCCTTCTTTGGAACTATGAAATACCGGCTGTAAAATCCGGATTCCCTGTCTAGAGGAGGGACCACCTCGATGGCCTCCTTCCTTAATAGGGTATTCACTTCTTGTTCCATAACCAGAGCCTGCTGGGGGCCGACCACAGTCGGTGTAACCCCGTTGAACTTCGGTGGTTGACCGAACTGAATGCAATAGCCTCTTTCTATTGTACGCAGGACCCATTGAGATACATTTGGCAGTAGCTTCCACGCTGCTAAATAATCTACTAAGGGAATCAGTCTCTCGAGACTGACCTCTGGTGTAAGAGGCCCCCGAAGGGGCGGCGAGCATCCCAGCTCCGCTACGCTCACGGGCGGAAGTAACTGGGGGTGGCACTCGCTGGAGGCCGCTGCGCCCTGAAGCTCTGGCAGGGTTGGCAGACCGACCTCCTGAGGGTACTGAGGTGAGACGGGCACCGTATAATGAGGTGAACCGCGCTCTACCCCAGCAGGGGCTACCCTCTGGATCCTGGCGTCAGGATCTTTTCGTCGAGGAATTCCGGGCTTCGATGACAGATCTTAAATCGGTTTTTGCCCTAGAAGCCCCCGACTCAGAGCGTCGTTGCCCTCGGTCCCGACGTGGGGGAGCACGAGTGGCGACGCTCTGCTTTTGCGCTTCCCGGTGTGAGGAGCCGGTATGTGGCATGGTCATCTCCCGCCCAGATGCACCACGAGAGCGACGAGGGAGGAAACTCTGGAACGCCGCCGCCTGCTTGTGTGCCTCCTGGAACCTGTCGACGACAGTATTAACTGTGTCGCCGAACAGGCCCGAGGCTTGAAGCGGGGCGTCCTGGAGGCAGACCCTGTCTCGTTCTTTAATTTCTGACAGGGTCAGCCACAAATGCCTCTCCGCGGCCAATAAGGCTGCCATAGACTGCCCAATTGCGCGAGCGGTCTCCTTAGTGGCGCGGAGGGAGAGATCAGCGGTCTTTCTGAGTTCTTCAATATCTTCAGACTTAATCCCCTCCCCCTCATCGACATCTCTCAGCAGGTCAGCCTGATAAGCTTGCAGGACTGCCATAGTATGAAGGCACGCCCCAGCCTGACCTGCTGCCACATAACCTTTGCCCACTAGCGATGATGTAACTCGAAGCGGCTTAGTGGGCAATGTCGGAGCCTTTAGAGACGAGGCCGAACCGGGTGACAGATAGCCCGCGAGCGTCTGTTCGACCCGTGGCATCGCTCTATAACCACGCTCTCCCAGCCCCATCACGTTGCCATAATATAGTGAATCAGGGCCAAAGAGGCGGGTCGAATACGGGTGATTCCACGATCTCGATAACTCATCATGGAAATCGGGAAAATACGGAAGGCTCCGACGTGGAGGTGGTTGCTTCGGCCGCAGAAAGCGTTCGTCTAATTTGCTTCTCTGCAGCTCAGTCTGTTTCTCAGCAGGCCAGTCGATTTTTAATTTATCTACTGCACGCGTGACCACCTCCAAAAGCTCCTCATACTGGGGCGACAGGGGTGGCGAATCCCCAGCAACAGTCTCCACATCGACCTCCTCGGAGGACGAGAGGTGAAGAGCTGATCCCTCACCCTGGGGGGGAAGAAACCGACGAGCGTGCTTCCGAACCCAGGGTTTGGGCGCCGGATCTGGCAGATGAGGAAGGAGATAAGGACTGGCCCGTCTCCATTCCTTCTGACAGATCCACCTGCGAACCCCACGAGTGCAGCAGCCGCTCTGCCTTGGCAGAAGCGGGGCCAGCACCGCGAGGAACGCTGGTGAAGGCTCCCTCCTCGAAGAGAGCCCTCCGGGATCGAAGCGTCCGCATTGGAAAACGTTCGCAATGCGGGCAGTCGGCCCCCTCGAGAGCCGACTCAGCGTGCTTCGATCCCAGGCAAGCCACGCACAGCCTGTGTGTATCCCCGCTCGTAATGTAGCGAGGGCAGGGAGGAACACACAATCTGTAACGTGGCTTGGAATCGCCCTTCAAATGTTTGGTCTTTTGCTTTTGCTTAGGCATATTGAGCTGTTTTAGCGATCTTTTTAAGCTAAGGGACAGACAACAATAAATAGGACCAACAGGACAGACTTTTGACATGCACACACAGAGCTGAAGCCAGCTGCACGGCACGTGCTTTTATAGCTTCCTGGTCGCTACGTCACACCGCCCGTGACGTCACGCCTTTCCGATGGACTGATTGCACACGATATTCAGAGTCGGTCTCGTCAGGGACGTTCCCCAAAAGCGTTTCGACGCAGCTCGAGTTCCTGAAAAGGAACTGGTGTTTAGCGTGTGAGTTCAGTCCCCAACAAGTACTAACATGGTAATCATGGTTTATGAAGACACTTCCTGTGTCCCCATAAAACAAAAAGCTAAAAAAAAAAAAAACTATGCTTTATGAAATTCAAAAATTGGCAGTAGTTTTCTGTCAGGGGTAGATGTAGATGTAGAGTGATAGAAAATACAGTTTGTACAGTATAAAACCATTGACCTAAAGGAGAGTCCCCTCCAAATGCAGGTGGGTGTGTGAGCGAGAGAGAGAGAGAGAGCATGTGTGTCTGTGTGTGTGACAGAGAGTGTGTGTCTGTGTGTTTGAGAGAGAGAGACTGTGTGTGTGTGTGTGTGTGTGTGTAAGAGAGAGAGAGAGAGAGAGAGAGAGAGAGAGAGAGAGAGAGAGAGTGTGTGTGTCTGTGTGTGTGAGTGTGTGTGTGTGTGTGTGTGTGTGTGTGGGACCAAGGCCCAGGGAATGGAAGCTCCACCCCGAGGTTGTGAAGCAAATATGGAGAGTTTTTGGCAAAGCTCAGGTGTACCTCTTTGCGACTCAAGAGACATCGCAATGTCCCCTCTGGTTGTCTGTAGTTCATCCAGCTCCTCTGGGAATGGACGCTTTGGTACAGACCTGACAGCGGCTTCGTCTGTACGCTTTTCCCTCTATTGCTCTATTCCCAGGAATTCTGGTGAGAGTATGCTGGGACGGGGTCTGTCTTCTATTAGTAGGGCCGAGTATGGTTTGCAGCTCTAATCTCACGCCTTGACGGCTCTCCATGGGATATTCCGATCAGGAAGGACCTACTCTCCCAGGCTTTGGGCACGATAGCTCACCCTCGCCCGGAGTTATGGAGACTATGGGTGTGGCCCCTGAGGGGGCACAACTCATAGCATCTGGTCTCTCAACCGAGGTTTTTGAGACCATCCTACAGTCCAGAGCTCCCTTAATGAGGAAACTGTGCGCCCTGTGGTAGAAACTCTTCACCTCATGGTGCAGAGGCCGCCAGCTTGGCCCTGTTAACTGCCCAGTTGGTACAGTTCTTGAGTTTCTACAAGCCAGGCTCTCTGTATACGTCCACAGAGCTGCCCTCTGAAGAAAGATGGACCAACTGCCTGTGTGCTGTCTCCCCCCAGAGTGGGATTTTTCCTGCAGCTAACTTAACCTTAATCATTGGATAGTTGAGGCTATCAGCGTTACCATGAGTCCTCTGGTGTTCCCCTGCCTTTTGGAGCCAAGGCTCACTCTACGCAGGGTATGGCGGCCACAAAGGCCTTCTTTGCAGGTGCGTCCACGCCTTGTACTTTCATCAGATTCTACGATCTAGATATGCGAGTCACTCCTGGCTCTTCTTCTTCTCTCGCCGCTGTGATCTTTGGATACACACTAGGCAGGGATTTGGAAGTCTGGTGGCGTGGGCACATTTCATTCCCCAAAGCATTTTGACGCAGCTTGAGTCCCTGAAGAGGAACGTCTCAAGGTTATGCATCTCAATGCCATATTCCCAGCACCCCTGCCAGCACTTGCTTCCCTACTCGAAGCTGAAGCCAGCTGTGTGGCATGTGCTTTTATAGCTTCCTGGTCCCTATGTCACCCCACCCATGATGTCACGCCCTTCTATTGGACATTTTGCATACAATATTCAGAGTCGCTCACGCCAAAAGAATTCCCCAAAGCATTTTGACGCAGCGTCTCATTCCCTCAATGAACCATGTTTAACTGCGTAATCTTGAGATGATTTCATGAATTAAGAATTTGTTTGATTCATTAATTTGTTCCCTTATTTCAGTTAAATCATGGGTTATTTAGGGAACAAAAGTCTTGTTCCGCTCAGATTAAGAAAACTATATACAGTGTTGGGGAGTAACTAGTTACATGTAACGGCGTTACGTAATTTAATTACAAAATTATTGTAACTATAATTAGTTACAGTTACTACAAAAAAATGAGTAATTAAATTACAGTTACTTATGAAATTTTTAACGACTACAAAGGGGATTACATTTGAATGGTCACACGCACCCACATACAGATTTAACTGATTTATTTACCAAATTGCACTGACTATTCTGAGACATACCGCCCTAAAAAATTCCGGGATGCGGAAATACAGTCTGATTCGTAGAATCCAGCCATAAAAACGGATTGCCTAACGCGGATGGAATAGGCCACATTTTGGATGACTAAATCAAAAGTAGGTCAGTACACTTGAATCAAAACAAGACATGGACTAGTGTCTGTGAATATTAAGCCACAAAAATGCAATATATGACTTGCACATTCTGCGTGTCTGTGGAAATCAGGCACGGACTGGACACCGGGAGAACCGGGACAATTCCCGGTGGCCTGACAGCCGATTTTGCCCCACTATTTAATATCATTATTGTATAATTGCCTGCCGAATGTACTAAAGCGATCATTTGCGAATCCGCCATTTGATAATTAAATCTCTAATAAGTCATGAAGTGTTAGTTGTGACTTGCGCGCTCTCCGCGCCTCCGCCAAACGGTTTGGATCAGACTCCGAGTAATCAATGCGAGAGAGAGAGAGAATAGAGTGGACTGTGGGAGCGCACAGCTGGAGCAGAGAAGCAGAACTACTGTTCAGGGTTTCAGGTCAGTTTCATCTGTAAAGATGCTTTTTTGTCTTTTTTTAAATTATTTAATCAAGCAGCAGCACGTTGCTCATCAGTCATCACTCAAAATACTATATAAAGGACGTCATTATTATCAGTTGTAATGTTACAGTAGTAATTTAGCTGAAAAAAAATCATTATAGGTTTAGGGGGAGCTACGACAGACAAAACAACCCTTACGAAAATTAACATTTTAATATTTAACTATAAATCCAGAGAAAATGGTTACTATTGTTTAACTGTGATAACCAAAAATGTAAAATTATTTTACAAATGTATTTATTTAAAAATAAATACAAATCCATTTGCAAAAAAAAAAAATAAACAAGGTTATTTTACTTTTATATAGGCTAATAAAAGATTGGTTCATTTTTGTAAGGGAAAAATATGACTCGTGTACAGTATTAGGATTTTTCTATAAAGATATTGTAGTATTGTAGAGTATTGTATTGTAAAGTATAGTTTTGTTCAATCTTGAGTATTAAAGTCATGAGAGAGATGCATAACAGGGCAAAATAAAGATACTGAAGAGAAAAATGAAAGTGAAGGTGCAGTTCAGGAGAGAACTTTTAATTATTTTGCATGTCCCCAAATTAAAGATTTAAAATAGATAAAAAATAGTTTTGTCCATGAATTTGTTTGTATGAGTTTGAATTTTCCGGTCTGATTTTTTTCCCAGTCCACCCCTCCTGTAAAATTAATGGCAAAGACATGGTTTCATTTTCTACACATAGGCCTACTGAAGCTCGCAGTGTTTTCAACCCCTGCCGCCTCAATATAGGAGTAAACGAGCACATAAACACAATTTCTAGAACTGCTCTGTGTCACTTCATGTGCATTTTACTTATTTTGAGAAAACTATCATCATATACAAAGAGACAGCAAAAACACCAATGTTTAGGAGTTTATTACACAGAATACGTCACATGTTTATTAGATAACTGTATTTAAGTTGATGTATATGCTTTTATTTATTATTCTTTAATTTTCACAAATTTAGAAAAGTAATCAAAAATTACTCAAAAGTAATTAGTTACATTACTGTAATAAAGTAATTGAAAAAGTTACACTACTATTACATTTTAAACAGGGTAACTTGTAATCTGTAACCTATTACATACCTATTTCATACGCGCTAGTGAACATGACGGTCGGTCATGTGGTGTGGTAATAAGCGAAGCACGCAGCGTCTCGCGCCCTCGCTAATGTTTTCACATCTTTAATTTCTTCATTTGAAACTGAACTCTCTCCTAAACTTATCCAAAGCGGTGGATTTACTACTAACTTAGGCTACTGATCTGTTGTGACTATGCCGAAGGCAAAAGCGGTACAGACCGACTCAAATGCTGAGACGGTCACAATGGCGTCCCTCGCCCTCTTGCTTGAGTCTCATCGAACCGCCATCTCCGAGGACTTCAAACAAACTTTCTCATCTCTTGAGACCAAGTTGAACGGTGTCATAACTACCGTGACAGAACACGCTGAGAAACTCGAAATCCTTGAGAGTGAAGGTGACGCACGAGAGCTATGCCTGAAGGCTGCCAAGGAAGCCATCACCAAATTCCAGACAGACCACGCTAAATTAGCAACTAAAATCATCGACCTTGAATCACAGAGCCGGCGTAACAACATCAGGGTGATTGGTGTACCTGAATCCATGGAGGGGCCACAACTGACAGTTTTCTTCACTAAGATGCTTGAGGAGGTCTTTGGAGGGGTGCTAGATTCACCTGTGGAGTGTGAACGGGCTCACAGAGCCCTGGCACTCAAACCTCCACCAAACCAGCGGCCAAGACCGATCATCATACGTCTCCTCAGGTTCCAGGTGAAGGATAAGATCATCCGCCACGCACGGACCATGAGAGGTAAACTGAAATTCCGGGGCCATTCCATCCTTGTATTTGAGGACTATCCACCAGAGGTTGTGGAGCAGCGGAAAGAGTTTAAAACGGTCATGTCAGAGTTGTACGAGCGTGGATTCAAGCCGGCCTTGCTCTACCCGGCCAGGCTTTACATCAAGATGGAGTCGGGAGGTAGGAAACATCTTCCCACAGTAGCTGAGGCTGAAGCTTTCATCGTCTCCTTACCCTCGCGGAATACCTAGATCATTGTTGCCCAAATCCATGCGACGAGGGCGAAGAGACCTGCAGGACACGGCTTACTGTCGCTTAAGCTCCTATTTTATTTCCGTTTTCCACTGACAGCGTACAGTGGTGATCTGGTTGCCTCTACTCTTGCGGATTTTGGACGACAGTCTCTCTATTATGACTTAATGTGTCTAATAAGTTAGCCTATACTCCTCTACGGGACACTTGATTCGTATTTTCTACCGGAGAGGTGAGAGACATTTTGCTTTCTATTTCTATGAGTCTATTTTTACTTTTTCTTTCTTTCTTTGCGAGATGGCGTGGATGACTGCAGCGTGGTACAAATAGTTTACTCAATGGTACTAGAATATTGTTGTGTGCGTGTGTGTTGTGTATGTGTGTGTGTTTGGTTGCTCCGAGCGTATTCGCGACTATTGCCATGGCAATGTCTTAATGTAATCCCAGAAAATTCCATGATCAATTTGTACTGTAAATACTATGGGTTCTGATGATTTCAATATTGTTGGAGATTCTCAGCACTGTATTGATATGGATGGCAATACTACGTGTAATGTTTTTGACCTTGATAACTTAAAACAATTAAATGACATATATAATTATTCACTGTTACATTTAAACATCAGAAGCCTAAACAAACATCACTCTGATTTAGTTTCTCTACTATCTAATTCAAGTTGTCATTTTGATGTTATTGGATGTAGTGAAACCTGGTTCAATGATTTTTCAAATACCGATTTGCTTGACCTTGATGGATATAGTCTACACATTAAGAACAGACCAAATAGATCAGGTGGAGGGGTCTGCCTTTATGTTAAAAGTAGCTTCCAAATGAATATCTGTGATTTTTATTTGGAGGATGATCTCTGTGAGTCCTTATTCATTGAGATTAAAAATTATAATAAAATATTTGTCGTCGGTATAATTTATCGCCCACCAGACTCTGCCCTTGACACCTTTTATTGTAAACTGGAAGATCTATTACATAAACTGAATAACCAAAAAAAAGACTGTATACTTCTTGGTGACTACAACATTGATATTTCTAAGGAAGATGGGGCAAAATATGACTTCATGAACACAGATCATTCAAGACTCTATCAAGGATACAATTCCTGAGAAGACTGTCAAATGCAGCACTACTCTCCAGAACCCTTGGATTACAAAGGGAATTTTGAAATCTATTAAATATAAGAGTAGGCTTTACAAAATCTACATGAAAAATCCTTCTAGTTTAAATAAAGAGAAATATATTTCATATAAAAATAAATTAACGCAGCTCATTAGAAAGAGTAAAATAAATCATTACACAGAACTTCTAAAAGCTTCACAAGGGGACTGTAGGAGGTCATGGAATGTCTTAAATGAAGTTCTCAATAGGAGACATAAACCGACTGCTCTACCTGATCTTGGTGATAGTAAAGCTGACCTTGCACAGAGTTTCAATAATCATTTCGCTTCAATTGGTGTAAATCTGTCTAAAGAGATAAGTCAACCCAAGGGTGTCACTTTTAAGCAATTTCTTTCTGGTAGTTATATTCATTCTTTCTTCATGATACCGACAGACAGTACTGAACTCCTCAAGATCATTCTGGACTTGAGGAGCTCATACACTGCGGGTGTAGATGGAATATCTAGTAAGATCATGAAGGCCATTGCGAACGTCATTGTAGAGCCATTGGCTCATTGTATTAACCTTTCTTTACTTACTGGTATTGTACCTAAAATGACAAAAATCGCAAAGATTATTCCAATTTTTAAATCGGGTGATAGAAATGATATGAATAATTACCGGCCCATATCAATTCTACCCACTTTTTCTAAAGTAATGGAGAAGGTAGTATACAATAGACTTAGTGGCTATCTTGATAAATTAGATATTCTTGTTTCCTCTCAATATGGTTTCAGAAAAAAGAGCACAACCTGTATGGCAATACTAGACCTAATTGAACAAATTAATGACTGCATTGAAGAGGGAAAATGTGGCATTGGTATTTTCTTGGACCTATCAAAAGCCTTTGATACCATTGATTTTGATATTTTATTGTATAAACTACAACACTATGGTATCAGAGGTTTAGCACTTGAATGGTTTAGAAGTTATCTATCTGAGAGGGAACAGTATGTCCATGTCAATGATCATAATTCTACTTGTAAGCCCATTATCTATGGGGTCCCCCAGGGCTCTATTTTAGGGCCACTCTTATTTATTTTATATATAAATGATTTTGTAAACTCATCAACATTATTTCATAAAATCATCTTTGCAGATGACACAAATCTGTTTACATCACACAATAACCCTATTATTTTAAAAGATATAGTCAATTCAGAGTTAATCAAAGTTGATTCTTGGTTTAAATGTAATAAACTGTCATTAAATGTAAGCAAAACTAATTTCATTATATTCAAATCGACCAAGAAAAAAATATTTAAAACCACTGACCACTGCTTGATTAAAATTAATGACCAAATGATAAAAAGAGTGCATTCTGCTAAATTCCTGGGGGTCCTCATTGACGAATCTCTTACCTTTAAATGTCATATTGATCATCTTGTAAACAAACTGTCAAAGTATGTTGGCCTGTTTTATAAGATCAGACACATTCTTCCGCTGTCTGCCCTACTCTTATTGTACAAAACTTTTTTTTGAACCTCATCTTAACTACTGTAATGTGATATGGTGCAACACCTTCACAAGTCATCTTAAAAAACTTGCATCGTTGCAAAAAAAAGCCATACGGGCTCTGTCCTGGTCAGAGATAAATTCTCCTACTCACCCTTTATTCTATCGTTTTGAGTTACTAAGATTAGCTGAGTTAAACAAATATCAAAATGCCTGCCTTATGTTTCAAATTGTCAATTGCCTGAACACTGCTCTGAGTAGTCTTGTTCCTATCTCCAGCCGCCAGCATACATACCAAACGAGAACCAAACCACTCATATTTGGAAAATATCGCCGACATGTTCGCACCAGTATGAGCGTTGTCTGTAGGGGGCCGCAGATTTGGAACAGCATTGACGATGGTCTTAAGGTGTTGCTCTCTATCTCCAACTTTAAAAGACATCTAAAAAATATTATCTATCAACCTATATTTAATATATAAACTGTCTTCTCATGGACTACTGGGATCTATGTGTATGAATGTATGTGCATGTACTTTTATGTATTGGTGCGCTTTTGCACTTTGTTTACTTACCATCGTCTGGTGGCAGGTGGTAACTGTGTACCTTGTCTGTACCACTTTTCTTTCTTTTTTTTTTTTTCTTTTCATGAACTATGGGCCCCTACCTATAAGCTTTTTTTAGCTTCTTTGGGAGACCCATTCACTATACCAAATTCTGATTTTTGTACCCCTGCTGTATTATAGAATTTGCTGGTAATGGTATTTGTGAATAAATCTACTACTACTAATTACATTACCAAAGTAACCTTCCCAACACTGACTATTTATATATATATATATATATATATATATATATATATATATATATATATATATATATATATATATACATTTGGGGTTTTTTGTTTTTTTGTTTTGTTTTTGTTTTGTTTTTTGTCTGGAAGGATGCTCAAGAGTTTAAAGGGTCTGAACTGAGAGTGAGAGGGCAGAAAACAAAACCACTTCTACAGAAAACACATCTGAGTTTTTACTTTTTACTCCAAACCTTACAATTACTGAGATGTGATGAGACTCACTGTAGTTTCTTCAGTTTACAGTGTGGATCCTCCAGTAGAGCAGAGAGCAGCTTCACTCCTGAGTCTCCTGGTGTAGTACAGCTCAGATCCAGTTCTCTCAGGTGTGAGGGGTTTGATCTCAGAGCTGAAGACAGAGCAGCACAGCCTTTCTGTGTAATACGACAGCTGGAAAGACTGCAGAAATTATACAGAAGATTAAAAATGAGTTATTAGAGATTGACTCATGTGTCCAATATAAGTGCTGCAAAACACAGATGTAGATATATGTATATATATATATATACTCATTATATATATCAATTATTAAACCAGACTCAGAGGTAAGTCTCATTTTGATAGACTTCAGACTCAATTTGACTCAAAAAAACAGGACCCAAATATTCCCATAAATATTCCCAAACTAATTGAGTACTAACCTTAACTACTGAAGAAGATTTAGTATTTTATTTGTAATCATTCTGCTTATAGTGGAGCTATCTACTCTGTTAATGACCACCACTGGTCATGAAATTATACAAGTGATGGTATGCATCTGTTTTTCCTTGAGTGACTTTGACTAAAGATCTTTGAACTTTTCCTCAGTTTTACTAAGAAACATTTTGTCTAATAACTGAATTGAATTGGATAATTATACTTATGAATTATTAGATTGAAATTTAATTATTTTAATTTATTCTTAATTTAACCTGAATGCAACTTTTAAGTGACTGATGATGATCCCAATCCAATATTTGTAAAATCAGAGTCACAACCCTGTTCCTGAAGGCACCTCAACTTTGCCCAGTTTGGATGAATCTCTCTTATCAAACACACTTAATTCAACTCATCAAACATTAGTAGAGCGATCTGTGATGTTAGCTGAGTGTGTAAAAAAATAAGAAAAAAATCATAAAATATACAGAAACAGTGTAGAGAAACACATGCCTACTGTATAGAATAAAGTCAATAAAACAAAGACACTGTAAAATACTCACTCAATCTTTCTAGATGCTTTGATCACTGGGAGCAGCCTCAGAAGACATTCTTCTGATCGATCATATTTCCTCAGTTTAAACTCATCCAGCTCTTCTTCTGAGTTCAACAGCACAAACACCAGAGCCGACCACTGAGCAGCAGAGAGGTTGACTCCAGAGAGACTCCAGAGAGAGAGACTTTTTCTGCTCAGATATGTTTGTACTTCCTGTTCTAGTGAACGATCATTCAGTTCATTCAGACAGTGGAACAGATTGATGGATTTCTCTAGGGAGCGATTCTCCTTGATCTTCTGTTTTATGTATGCAGCTGTTTCCTGATTGATATCAGAGCTGCTTACTGTCTTTCTCAGGAGGCCTTGTAGGAGTGTCTGATTAGACTCTAGAGAGAGACCTAGAAGGAACCGGAGGAAAAGATCCCAGTGTCCGTTTTCACTCTGTAAGGCATTGTCCACTTCTCTCTTCAGTAAACTGATCATTGGTGGCCTGAACTCATTCCACAGTCCTGTGTTTTGCTCAGAAAAGGACAGCAGCTTGAATAAAGCAGCAAGAAACTCCTGAATACTCAGATGAACAAAGCTGAACACCTTCCCCAGCTGCAGTCCAAACTCCTCTCTGAAGATCTGGGTACAAACTCCTGAGTAAACTGTCACTTCTTTGACATCAATGCCACTCTCTTTCAGGTCCTCCTCATAGAAGATCAGGTTACCTTTTTCCAGCTGTTCAAAAGCCAGTTTTCCTAGAGACAGAATAGTCTTTCTAGCATGATCAGGATCGATTTCAGATTTCCCCTCATACTTCTGTGTCTTCAGTTTGGTCTGAAAGATCAGGAAATGTGTGAACATCTGTGTGAGAGTCTTGGGGATCTCTGTACTCTCTGCTTTACCCATCATCCTCTCCAGAACAGCGGCTGAAATCCAGCAGAAGACTGGGATGTGACACATGATGAACAGACTTCTTGATGATCGGATGTGTGTGACGATTCTATCAGCCAGACTCCGATCATTTATTTTCTTCCTGAAATATTCCTCCTTCTGAGGGTCGTTGAATCCTCGTACCTCTGTGACCTGGTGGACACACTCAGAAGGGATCTGATTGGCTGCTGCTGGTCGAGAGGTGATCCAGAGGAGTGCAGAAGGAAGTAGGTTCCCCTTGATGAGGTTGGTCAGCAGCACATCCATTGAAGCTGATTCTGTCACATCAGACAAGCGCCGATTGTTTTGGAAATCTAGATGGAATCGACACTCATCCAGACCATCAAATATGAACATGACTTTGTTTTTCTCATAATCTGCCAACTTTAATTTTTTGGTTTCTGGGTGAAGGTGGTTTACGAGATCCACAAGACTGATATATTTCTGTATCAAGTTCAGTTCCCTGAAAGGAAGTGGAAATATGAAATGAACGTCTTGATTGGCTTTTCCTTCAGTCCAGTCCAGAATGAACTTCTGCACAGAGACTGTTTTTCCAATTCCAGCGACTCCTTTAGTCAGCACAGTTCTGATGGGTTTGTCTTGTCCAGGTGAGGGTTTAAATATGTCATTGCAGTTGATTGGTGTCTCCTGTGTCTCTGTTCTCCTGGACACTGTCTCAATCTGTCTCACCTCATGTTCATTATTGACCTCTCCACTGCCTCCCTCTGTGATGTAGAGCTCTGTGTAGATCTCATTCAGACGTGTTGAGTCTCCATGATTGGACAGTCCTTCACTGAGTCTCCAATATTTATCCTGTAGTCTGGATCTCAGTTTTTGTTGATACACAGGCATCAGTTCTGAGCAAAGGAAATAACTGTTATTGGCAGAGGAATATATTAGAAATATATTTTTTAAGATTGATTTGTTAGATTTTAGATTGTGTCGTGACCTTCAGGAACATTAGTGACTGAAGACAGAAGGTTGATAATAAAAACACAGGCTATAATCTGCTGATCCAGAGCTCTTACTGGTCTGTAGTGTGTTAGCAAGGTCTGTCTGGTTCATCTTCCTCAGGATGAGCAGTGTGATCTTCAGAAGACCCTCTCTGACTCTGTTATGACCCTCATCATCATAACGGTCTCTTTCAGAGTATTCTGGGTTATCTGGACTCAGTAGTTTTTTAAAACGTTTTAACTCAGAGATGATTTTGTGCTCAAGCTCCTGAAATCATAGTAAATATTCAAACAATAAACCTGCATTCAGTCACAGGTTAGGTTAACCAAAGGATCAATACACAAAAGTTAAAGCATGAATACTAATAAACATCGCTGAATTATATCAGACCTGCTAATAACTTCACTGTATGCTCAAACATCAGCGTCTACAGATACTGAGGTTAAAATAGAGAGTTTGACTGGATTGGCTGTTTGTTAGATTGATGTTCATCTTTCTGCAGCAGTCAGGTTACATATTGATTCATCTTCTCTATTTTAGCAAGGCAAGGCAAGTTTATTTATATAGCATATTTCGTACACAATGGTAATTCAAAGTGCTTTACATAAAAGAAAGTAAAATAATCATGAAGAAAAAAAAATAATAACAAAAATAAAACAAGCAATTTTTAAAACTTTTAAAATGATTACTTAAAATGAATTTAAAAACAGTTAGAAAATGATTTTACATTAAAAAAAGAAAGAAAAAACAGTGAAAATATAGTGCATATAGTAGACATTGATCTGCTTTATTGTGGCCTACAACTTGTCTTACGTGTGTGTAGGAAATAAAATATGTATATTTCAGAGAAGATTTCACAGATTTCTCCATTTTTAATACTTTTACCCAGAGGGTTATTGTGTTGGATGGACACACACACATACACATGCACGCACGCACACAGACACAAAACCAACCTTAAAAATGGAGTCTATTATGTTCTTCTTTGCTGTATGTGATTGTGGTCCTTTATGTTTTTGACTGTAGTTAAACAAATATAGAATATTTTTGTAAACATATAGTAATGTATTTAATACACATCAGTAAATGAATGAGTATCATAAATATCATATATATTTCTTAGTCTGTAAACCAAACAACACCTCAGATCAGTAGATGTGTCTCCCAAACTGAATAAAATTTGATGACGCATTGACCGGTCACTCTTCATGGACACACAGCTGGGTTCAGGAGATTCATTCTGCCACAGACTGAAATATAACAGCAATACAAACTGTTTCTAAAAATCTCACTCTGCTCTGAAAGAAACACCTTAACTGTTTCAACCTCCCTGTCTGAGTCTGTTGTTACTTGAGATTTTAAATATTAAAGTATGAATAAAAGGAATCTGCCCCATGTGCTCTTTTCATTCACATAATTGACCATGGACCACAAAAGCAGTCATAAGGGTCAATTTATTTTTTTCTAAAATTGTTAGGATAGAAAAAAATTGTTACAATAGAACCATATTTGGCTGAAGTACAACTATTTGAAAATCTGGAATCTGACAGTGCAAAAAAAATCTAAATATTGAGAAAATCACCTTTTAAGTTCTTAGCAATTCATATTACTAATCAAAAATTAAGTTTTAAAATATATTTACAGTAGGAAATTAACAAAATACCTTCATGGAACATGATTTTTACTTAATATCCTGATGATTTTTGACTATTGCTATTGATATACCCCAGCGACTTAAGACTGGTTTTGTGCTCCAGGGTCAAAATAAAATGGACAAATACACACATAATAGATAAAGACACAGAAACATCCAGCTCCAACAGAGACACCTGGTGACAATATCCATAACACACCACACATACAGCATAAATGGCTGCACACTGCTCTGTGTGTGTGTGTGTGTGTGTGTGTGTGTGTGTGTGTGTGTGTGTGTGTGTGTGTGTGTGTGTGTGTGTGCGTGTGTGTGTGTGTGTGTGTGTGCGCACAACCTTTGGATGGGTTAAATGCAGAGCACAAATCCTGAGTATGGGTCACCATACTTGTATGTCCTTCACTATATACTTCACTATAGATCTCACCTGGACTCAACAAAACTGTCTTCCTCTCTGCAGAGATCTGAAACATCCATCGCTGGGCTTTTCCTCACAGACACATCCATGTGTTCAGGTAAATCTGATTCAAAATGCTGAATCAGACTATAAATGAAAATGTAGTGTGCATTAATTGTTTCTGAACATTAAAATGTGAAACATTTCAGGCTTTCTTACCTCTTGACTGTTTTCATCTGTGTGTCATGTTCTTTAGATAGATTCATTCTGGAGGCCATGGTTTCATCTAAAAGCAGATCCAGATGTTGATCCACAGAGTCAGTTATGAATCAGCGATTAATCAATCTCCGTAGTCAGACTGAGATCAAATTAAACACAAACAGCATAACAAATTCAGAAAAGCACTGTGTTAAAAAGAAAGTAAAAGTGCAATCTGTCGATTTAAAGACACTGTGTATTATCTCCTGATGTCATTTAAACTACTTTCAAAATAGCTGACACTGCTTATTGTTGTACTTCACTTTAAACAATTCAGGATTGATTTTGGCTTTCAAAGATGAGTGGGAAATTGTGATACTCACTGCGTTTTTCTCTCTTAATGTAGTTTACTTCCTCATATGAAAATACAGACACGGGGTAATAGTTTAACTTTTATGATTCACCTGAGAAGGAGGAGTTTTAGTGCGCAAAACAAAACATAAAGGGTTATTTCCCCTTAATATTGAATTCCATTCTTCATTATTTAATGTTATGTAACCCATGAATGTTTTTCCCTCACAGTCTGTACTCTGAGTGTTGTTTATATAAAGGTGGTCTCTCGTAGCTGACATCTGAAGGTCTGGGATTCATGGCAGCTTTTGTTGGCCATGGCCCGCCCATGAAGCTGTTTGACTGACATCTGAAACAACCAATCACAGTTCGTTTCATTTATTGTCACATTTAAGGGCGTGGAAATGTTGCCACAATAACAGACCGGTGTGTAAAACTCTTGGACGTGTTTTAAAGATTCTATGCCGGGAACTTTAAATATTTCATATACTTTTGAGAATCCAGCATTTAGTTGATCCTGATAAGCACTCTTCCTCACAGTTTAAACACAGCTTTCTTCTAACGTGAGGGTTTGGCGGCATGGCATCTTTGTTAAAGAATACGACACAAGTCCACCGGAAATCCTGTATAATTCAACAAATCCAATGACGGTGTGTTAAAAATGGGCAAGTTCAAGCTCAAACTGGTGTGCACCGTTTTGCTACGGTTTCTGGTTTGAATGACATGAAAACAGTGTGCAACGGGGTTTGAGATACGTTTTCTCTTGTTTGGTGGTTGTGTCAAACATGTCAACCCAGTAAGCAGGAACATGTATATAAACCATGCAGTATAAAGAGACCGTTCGCACAATGTAATTAAAAAGAAATTCACAAGAGCAAGTATATTGTTTCCACATGTTTATTTACATTTAACACAAAATAACTGAAATAATAAGAGCACATATATAAATCTGGAACTTCTTTAAGTCTGTCTAAATATCATTTAGTAATTGCAATGTCTTCTGGTCCACATCTTTTCCTTAGAAAGGTGTGTTAGACCTTAATGTAACATAAAAATGCTATATACAGGTCCTTCTAAAAAAATTAGCATATTGTGATAAAGTTCATTATTTTCCATAACGTAATGATAAAAATGAAACTTTCATATATTTTAGATTCATTGCACACCAACTGAAATATTTCAGGTCTTTTATTGTTTTAATACTGATGATTTTGGCATACAGCTCATGAAAACACAAAATTCCTATCTCAAACAATTAGCATATCATGAAAAGGTTCACTAAACAAGCTATTAACCTAATCATCTGAATAAACTAATTAACTCTAAACACCTGCAAAAGATTCCTGAGGCTTTTAAAAACTCCCAGCCTGGTTCATTACTCAAAACCGCAATCATGGGTAAGACTGCTGACCTGACTGCTCTCCAGAAGGCCATCATTGACACCCTCAAGCAAGAGGGTAAGACACAGAAATAAACTTCTGAATAGGCTGTTCCCAGATTGCTGTATCAAGGCACCTCAGTGGGAAGTCTGTGGGAAGGAAAAAGTGTGGCAAAAAACGCTGCACAACGAGAAGAGGTTACCGGACCCTGAGGAAGATTGTGGAGAAGGACCGATTCCAGACCTTGGGGGACCTGCGGAAGCAGTGGACTGAGTCTGGAGTAGAAACATCCAGAGCCACCGTGCACAGGCATGTGCAGGAAATGGGCTACAGGTGCCGCATTCCCCAGGTCAAGCCACTTTGGGCTACAGAGAAGCAGCACTGGACTGTTGCTCAGTGGTCCAAAGTACTTTTTTCGGATGAAAGCAAATTTTGCATGTCATTCGGAAATCAAGGTGCCAGAGTCTGGAGGAAGACTGGGGAGAAGGAAATGCCAAAATGCCTGAAGTCCAGTGTCAAGTACCCACAGTCAGTGATGGTTTGGGGTGCCATGTCAGCTGCTGGTGTTTGTCCACTGTGTTTTATCAAGGGCAGGGTCAATGCAGCTAGCTATCAGGAGATTTTGGAGCACTTTATGCTTCCATCTGCTGAAAAGCTTTATGGAGATGAAGATTTCGTTTTTCAGCACGACCTGGCACCTGCTCACAGTGCCAAAACCACTGGTAAATGGTTTACTGACCATGGTATTACTGTGCTCAATTGGCCTGCCAACTCTCCTGACCTGAACCCCATAGAGAATCTGTGGGATATTGTGAAGAGAAAGTTGAGAGACGCAAGACCCAACACTCTGGATGAGCTCAAGGCCGCTATCGAAGCATCCTGGGCCTCCATAACACCTCAGCAGTGCCACAGGCTGATTGCCTCCATGCCACGCCGCATTGAAGCAGTCATTTCTGCAAAAGGATTCCCGACCAAGTATTGAGTGTATAACTAAACATAATTATTTGAAGGTTGACTTTTTTTTGTATTAAAAACACTTTTCTTTTATTGGTCGGATGAAATATGCACATTTTTTTAGATAGGAATTTTGGGTTTTCATGAGCTTTCAAATCATCAGTATTAAAACAATAAAAGACCTGAAATATTTCAGTTGGTGTGCAATGAATCTAAAATATATGAAAGTTAAATTTTTATCATTACATTATGAAAAATAATGAACTTTATCACAATATGCTAATTTTTTTAGAAGGACCTGTATTTTGCTGTTGTATTGTGGAGAAACACTTTCATAAACTTTTCTATACACCTCTTATTATTTAATGGTAAATATTACAATATCATAGCACAACAACAGTGAACAGCAATAACGATAAGCCTATATACTCACGATAAAAATAAAAAGGGATAGATCATAACACCGTCTCTGAAGTAAGAAGTGGATTATCCTTCACCTGAAATGTTTGTCTTTTCATCCTGAAATGTGAGGCAAATGTTGGATCACAATAATTAGGAACCACAGTTTCCACAAATCCCTTCACTTGATTGAGATGTTGTCTTTTATTCTGGGTGGCAGGGCAGTGAATTTTGTAGCAATCCTATTAAACACATAAACCGATTTCATCAGGCTCCGAAAATTCTAAAATAAAAAAAAAAAAAACACAAATAATTACCTTCTCAGCTGCCATAGTTGCAACTCTTGCTTCATTAGAACAGGGTGTTCAATGTTTTGCAATGTTTTTGTCGGCCCAGGATGGCTGCATCCGAAAGCCTAGTGTTGTCACTAAGTTGGAGACACGCTTACTTTCCCAAGGAACTTAATGTGGTTACAATCATCCGTGTTTAAATCAAGCTCAAATTGATTGTATGTTTACACAATATTTACACTAAAGCTGACAGGTGGCTATGGTAAGGAGCATGACATTTCCCGACCAATCACAACACACACTGGCCCAGCTAACCAATCACAACACCTACTGGCCCAGCTAACCAATCACAACACACAGTGGCCCAGCTAACCAATCACAACACACAGTGGCCCAGCTAACCAATCACAGCACATTTCATATTTCAGAAGGCGGGCCTTCATTTGATACAAGAACTGTTCAAGCAGTTATTGTATAGTATTGCCAGTATTGCCGGTTCATGCCTATATTTACAGTAGGAAATTTACAAAATATCTTCATGTAACATGATCTTTACTTAATATTGTAATGATTTTTGGCATAATAGAAAAATCCTAAAAATTTTGACTCATACAATGTATTATGTAAAATTGCAAAAAATATTCTGTAATTAATAAGAATAAACTTTATATAAATTTAGATGTATATTTTACAGCTAATTTCTGTATTATTATGTTTAAACATAATAATACATTCTCAAAACACCTTCACTATAAAAAAATAAATAAGTAAATAAAAAATGAAATGTCACGTGACTGGCAGCAACAGAACATTACTAACAGACCTCTCTAAATCTCAGTATTATCTCTTTATATCTCTTTATTACAATCCAGACTTGAATTATTTCATACAAAACCATTTATTAAAAAATAGCAGAGGTTTTGATGTTGATGTTTTATTGAAAACAGTTTGAAGTCGCTGTTGTTGAGCACCATTTGCTGACTTTTTAATGTCAGTTTTTCTCTGTTTGCTGTAAGTGTGTTTCTAAAGCACATTTGTTGTAGCAAAAATTGTGAGAGAAGATACAATCAAATGTTTTTTGATTGTTTACTGAAAATGATTCAATCATCATGCAGTGGTCTGAGTCATTGATCTCACCCGGAGTCTTATCTCTAAGTTAGTTTTGCATTATTTTACAGCAATCTTGTGATGTGACAGTTTTTTTAAATAATATACCTTTATTCTAAACCGAATGTATATGTATGCATCTATCTTTATGCATGCATATCTGTCCGTCTATCTATACATATGTCTATATTAGAGCTGTGCGATATGGACAAGAAAACCTATCGCAATTTCTTTGATCAATTATGCGACACACACAGACATACTTTACAGTCATAAATGCCTTCAGTATGAATTTGAAACATATTTCTGTAATAAAACCAATTAGAGCTTTATCAAAAAGTTGTAACATGTCTCTAGAACAGACTCAAAATATGATACATATTAAAATATGATACAAAAATTGCTACTCGCATCTCAGCTTGTCTAAAAGCCATTTCTTGCTGGATGATGGACCATTACCTTCAACTCAACCTTGCCAAGACAGAACTGCTTATGATTCCAACAAACCCATCGTTTCATCAAAATTTCACCATCAAGTTAGGCACATCAACCATAACTCCTTCAAAAACAGCTAGAAGCCTTGGAGTTATGATTGATGATCAGCTGACTTTCTCAGACCACATTGCTAAAACTATCCGGTCCTGCAGATTTGCTTTATTCAACATCAAGAAGATCAAGCCCTTTCTTTCAGAACATGCTGCACAACTCCTTGTTCAAGCTCTTGTTCTGTCCAGGCTGGACTATTGCAATGCTCTTTTGGCAGGTCTTCCAGCAAATTCTATCAAACCTTTACAATTAATCCAGAACACGGCAGCAAGATTAATTTTTAATGAGCCAAAAAGTATACACATCACACCTCTATTTATCAACTTGCACTGGCTTCCAATAGCTGCTCGCATAAAATTCAAGGCATTGGTGTTTGCCTACAAAACTACCACTGGCTCTGCACCCATTTACCTAAATTTATTACTCCAGACTAATTGTGCCCTCTAGAAGCTTGCTTTCTGCAAGTGAACGTCGCTTGATTGTGCCATCCCAAAGAAGCACAAAGTCTCTTTTACGGACTTTTAAATTAAATGTTCCCTCCTGATGGAATGACCTGCCCAACTCAATCTGGACAGCTGAGTCCTTAGCCATCTTCAAGAATCAGCTTAATACACATCTCTTCCATCTTTATTCGACCCTCTAACTTTAGCACTCACTATTCTAATTCTATTCTTTAAAAAAATCTAACTACCTTTCTAATCTTTTTATATTCTATTTTCTTTTCACTTATTATGCAATTGTGTGTGTGTGTGTGTGTGTGTGTCTATATATATATATATATATATATATATATATATATATATATATATATATGTGTGTGTGTGTGTGTGTGTGTGTAAAGACCTCTAACACTAGCTTGCTCTATTCTTTTTCTATTCTATCTGTTTTCTTTTTATTTATTATATTTTTTAAACCCCTTGCTATGTGTACTGTGTTAAGCTAACTGAGACTTGTTATAGCACTTATATATCATTGCTCTTTTTGTTGTTTTTGATTGCTTCCACTCATTTGTAAGTCACTTTGGATAAAAGCATCTGCTAAATGAATAAATGTAATGTAAAATAATCACTAAGTAAAGGTGTGACAAAATGTCTAGACATATGGCAAATAAATAAAAACATTTTTCTTTTTTGCCATGCATTGGTCATAGAGCTCATTGTAGCGGTGCCTCAGGTGTTGAAATAGATTTGTTATACATTATACAGGTTCACACGTACTCCGTTTGCCGTGCGTATACAGTATATGTATGCGGTGCAGAAGCAGCAGCGAGAGCACATTAAAATAATGCACCAGCACGAATCTCTCCGCTCGCATGTGGATATTTCCTTTGCTCTGTCACAAAATCAGGGGCGCGTGCTCAGATACATGCTGCTCTCGCCCTTTCTTATTCTGATAATATTCTGTTCTCTGATTCTACAGGATACTTGAATACAGAGCACCACCTAGTGGTAAGAACCAGCATACATCACATCTTCCCCTTTTTTTCAAAGAACAATACACTACTTTTTCTTTCAAAACTTTGGTTTTGTAACTTACTTTAGATTTTAAGCTCAGTGTTACCAATCACAATGACGGGTATTAAACTCCCAAGCAATTACTTAACTACAGATAAAGTACTTAGAACTTTAGCAAGAATAACGTTTTGGTGGCCTAACCACTCTGCCAGAACATGTCACTTTTATAGTCTCTTATGAAACAACTTCACGTTTTGAAGACAACAGTCCAGTTTTTTTTTTATTGGCAGTGACACTACATCTGAGAAACAGTCATTTATCATTGGATCAAATAAATCCTGAATATGTGAATTCTGGAAACTTGTCTCTTTCGTCTTCAGCAGGTGTTTTCAATTTCTTCTGTCAATATCTCCATCCTGCGTTTGAACCAGGTATAACCTTGGCCTTTCATGCTTTTCCACCACGACAGCTGGCTGCCAGTGACTTTCTGCTCTCAACTCACCTTTTCGCCTTCCTTCAGAGTAGGTAGGTCTCTTGCTCCTCGATCATAGTAGAGCTTTTGCTTTAGCTGTCTGTCTTTTAGGCTTTTCTGGACTCCTTTATAAAGCTGTGGTTGTAACAACTTACTTGATGTTGGCAATCTGGCTTTCAGTCTGCGGCCCATGAACAGTTGTGGAGGAGAGAACTTTACTTCTCCAAGTGGCGTATTCTGGTGCTCAAGAAGAGTTATGTACGGGTCTCCATGAATTTCTTGTGCTTTCTTGAGCAGATTCTTAATAGTCTGTATAGCTCTTTCACTTTGACCATTCGACTGAAGATATCTAGGGCTTGAAGTTGAGTGTTTGAACTCCCATTTATCCCTGAAGTTTCTAAATTGTGCCCTAACAAACTGTGGCCCATTATCTGAGATAACTTCATCTGGAATTCCATGTCTTGCGAAATCGACTTCAATGCCGTTATCACATGTTGGCTTGTTGTCTGTGTTAATTTTGCAATTTCAGGAAATTTCGAGAAGTAGTCCACACATAGCAGATAGTCTGCTTGGTTGAAATGAAAGACAACAACTCCTACCTTTGCCCATGCTATGTCTGGCCCATGCAAGTCATGACTGACGTGAGATTCTTTGGTGTTGTTCCTTCTGAAGATATTGCACACAGCACACTTTGGCACTATATCTTTAATTTGTTTTCCCATTCCCAGCCAGAACAGTACATCTCTCACTTGCTTTTTGCACTTCACCACTCCCAAATAAACTTCATGAATTTTCTCCAGCATTTTTGCTTGCAGGCTCTGCGGCACTACGAGTTGAACAAAAGTCCTTTTGAGATTGTCAGTTCTTCCTTGAAAGTCCAGTACTTCTGTATTGCAGGTGGCATACTTCTTATTTGTTTAGGCCATCCTGTTTTGACTACTGGCAACACTATCTGCAGTTCTTTATCTGCTACAGTAGCTTCCTTGACAGTTCTTAATTTATCTCCCGAAAATAGGCAGACATTCTGACAACTAATGTACTTCCAAATCTCTGTCCAATAGTTGTTCTGTTTCTTCCTCGAGGTAGGCTCTGCTAAGCGTATCTGCTATTTTCAACTCTTTTCCAGGTTTGTAGATTACCTGCAGGTCATATGGGCTGGAGTTTCATCAACATCCTCTGCAAACGTTGTGGGGCTTTCTGAAGAGGCCTTTTGAACACCATCTCCAGTGGCTTGTGGTCTGACTGTAGTGTACTCTTACTGTCTTTCCATAAAAGTACTGGCTGAATTTTTCACATCCATATACGATGGTTAAAAGCTCTTTTTCTATCTGAGCATACCTTTTCTAGCAGTCAGTCAGTGATCTTGAACCATATGCTACAGGATGTTCTTCCTGCAGGATAACAGCTCCCAAACCCTCCGAACTAGCATCGACAGAAAGAGTCACTTCCTTGTTGACATCAAAGTATCTGAGAACTGGGGCATTGCTTAGCTGTGAATTAAGTGTCTCAAAACTCTTTTGTTGTGATGTTTCCCAGTGCCACTCCACTCCACATTCCAAAAGTTTCCTCAGTTGTGCATTGGTCTCAGACAGGTTTGGAACAAACTTTGCAAGGTATTGAAAAATGCCAAGAAACCTCATTAAAGCAGATTTGTTTTGAGTGGAAAGTGTTTTTTTATGCTTTACTTAAGTCTTTTGGGTCAATGCAGATGTGAAGTTTGTTCGGTTTTACAACAGTCACCATACTATTTACCCAATCTGTTGGTTCTGTTTGTTTCTTGATGACTTATTTTGTCTATTAGTTCCATCAGGACTTTTCTGGGTGGATGTATCATAGGTGCCATGGTTGGCTCAATCTTGATGTGATTCACACCTGGCATTCACCCCAAACCATTGAACACATCATCAAACTCCTTCAGGATCTCTGTGTTTCCTTCACAGTCTACTTTATAGATTCTTCTCACAAGTCCTAACTGTGCATGCCGATCTTCCCAGGATGGCAGATGAGTCTTTCTCAATAACTTGGAACTCAATCTCAGCTTCATTGTCTTTAAACTGGCAGATGACTGTTGTAGCACCTTTTGGCTCCATCTTGTGGCCAGAATACGAAACTAACATACAGTTTGACTTGCACAGTGACTCTGATTTCCCTAAAACAACTTGAAATTCTTAGTACGAGATTACGTTGCACCCTGCTCCCATATCCAATTTAAAAGAAAGTACTTTTTTGTTTACTTTTAGTGTTTCAGTCCATTTGTCTTTCTTCAGTACTGTGGCATCAGTTACTTTATTAACTTGCATCTCTACTTTGTTTCCAGTCTGCTTCTCTTCGATGGCACCCACAAACAGTTCTGTGTGATCCTCTTGTTCAATCTCGTGAACATTCTTCATTAAAAACCTTAGTTTGTCTTTCTGTTTTTGCGTTTTGCACATCTTGTCGAAAGTGATTTTTTCTGTGACATATCTTGTATATTTGTCCATATGGTGGACACTTCCTTGGCTCATGGCTATAACTGCATCTAGTAAACTCTCCTTCTTTCTTAGACACTGCACTTGAAGGAACAGTCTTCTCAGTTGACTTCTTTGTAAGCTGCATCTTACTAATTTTGTTTACTGTCACTTCAGTTTCCTCATGAAGGGCTTTAATCTGGCTTTTTTTTGACTTCACTACCTCTGCAGATATCTATGGCTTTGTTCAGATCTAGATCCGGTTCTCTCAAGAGTCAAGCTCTAACTTGATCATTGTTCACATCACACACTATGCGGTCTCGAATCAGTAACTGTCTGTTGCTTAACAATGCGAACTGTGCGAATTCGCATTCTTGTTTTTTAAATCAGTCAAATATGCATCAATCGGTTGGTTCTCAAGATGGTGGCGGGTCCGCACGCAGCGGCTTCTCTCTGTCCTGACAGAACGATGGTGTTTTTGTGTTTTATTGTCTGTGAGTCGCAGTGTTTTTTTCGCGTCTACCTGTCTTCAAGCACACATACAGTCGTGATTTTCTGCTGGATGTCGGCAGAACCGCATTTTTAGAGTTAAACTCCACGCATGTGGAACAGCTGCGGTGTCTCGTGTGCTCCGGAGGCCTATACCATCACTGACCCCCACTGCTTCATATCGCCCACAATGGATTTGCCACAAGTGGGGTGAGAGGAAGCAGAAGAGGGGTAAGTGCGGAGGTATTCAGGCTAAGCTAATGGCTAACCCACACAAGCCATCTATCCCCACCATCATACTGGCTAACATACGCTCTTTGGACAATAAACTTGACTACATCTAATTACTATGTTCAACTCAGAGGACTGTAAGAGACTGTTGTGTTTTTGTGTTCACGGAAACATGGCTTAGCAACAGCGTTCCAGGCGGCGCAATTCAGCTCGATCAGCTGAGAGCAGACAGAGCTCTCATTGTGGGAGAAAAAACCTGTTGTGGAGGGCTTTGTGTTTACATTAGGGATGTCCAGATCCAATCACGGGATCGGAAATCGGGCCTGATCACGTGGTTTCAGACTCGATCGGAATAGGACGTTACCTCCCAATCAGGACTCGGATATGTATAATAAAGGTGGGAATAAATATAGATTTAAACTCAAAGAGACATGATAGTCTGCGCATTATCTTGTGTTCTATTCGGTCAGACCCAGAATAAGGTGAGATTAACTTCACGGAGCGCTAAACAATCCTGCAGTGTGTTTCATTCATACTCGCACAGAAAGTCATATCAGGAAATTCCTAATATGGACAAAAGCATCCAGCTATCGTTGTATGAAAACAGTTTTCACATAAAACAGAAACATTTGGAAACACAAAGACATTAATATAGGATTACGACAATATATGTTTTTTCAAGTCATCTCCAGCAGGTGATAAATAAAGTATATGAACAATGCAGTGCTGATTGACATAGCATTTATTACAGTATAGAAAATATTCTACCTTATTATGTGATAAACAGTGTTTGTAGTATATAAACAAATTATTATTTGTTATTGTCCAGCAGTTATAGATTTCTAAGCCAAAGAAAAATAAAAGTTGCCTATACTACCAGTCAGAAGATTTGAACAGTAAGCTTGTTAATGTTGTCTAAAGAAGTATCTTCTGTTCACCAAGCCTGCATTTACTTGATCCAAAGTACAGCAAAACAGTAACAATTTGAAATATTTTACTAGCCTATTTAAAATAGCTGTTTTCTATTTGAATATATTTCAAAATGTAATTTATTGAACATCCTGGATCTGTTTTTTCGCTCTTATTTATTCTTTTTTATGTATTATAGAAGTATCGTATCAGGACTCGGTATCGGTAGATACTCAAAATCAAATGACTCGGACTCGCACTTGAGGGCAAAAAAACCTAATCGGGACATCCCTAGTTTACATCAATGATATGTGGTGCCGCGATGCTGTTGTGATGTGCAAACACTGCTCACTCCTGGTGGAGTTTATGATTATTAAGTGCCGGCCGTTCTATCTGCCAAGGGAATATACTGCCATACTGCTTGTTTCTGTTTACATTCCTCCGAACAACAACAACAGCAACAGGAACGATGCACTAAATTAACTGTACCAGCATATCAGTGAGCAGCAGACAGCCCACCCTCATGCTTTTCTCAACAAAGCTGGGGATTTCAACCATGCAGACTTAAAGAGTGTGTTTCCAAAAATACACCAACACATTAACTTTCCAACAAGAGGTAAAAACATTTTAGACTTTGTTTACACCACACTGAGAGGAGTTTACTAAGGAGTTTTACTGTCATGCTAATGCCTGCATACAGACTACTCATTAGAGTCACCAAACCAGTTCAAAAACAGATTCAAGTGTGGCCGCATCTAAGATGTGATCAGCTGATGAACAGCCTGTTTGAGTTTAAATGCAGTTTTCAATAAAGTGCCTATACCATATTTTTTCTCTTGCTCCTGTTTCTTCTTTTGAAGCAGCACTTACAACCCGGTTATGATCCACTAGTGTGAAATGTGTAAAACTTGCAATGCATCCCCCAGTCTTAAGATTTTGTTCAGGCATGTATATACACTTGTTGTGCTGGTTAAGATGGTTAGCTAAACAAGATGCACCTGTGTCAAATTGGATGATTACCTGATCGTGCTCCTCCCGAACCTTGTTAATAAAACATAATTTCACGAGTTCACCCTTACATCTAATCTGATAACAAATAGTAAGTATATTTTGGCGTGCTGTCCTGGGTGAGGGGTCCAGGCCGGGAACATAGCCCGAACCCAAAGAACTCCCCAAAAGAAGCTTAAAGGCATAGGACAGCAGCCAGAGAGCTACATCTAGTTGCACCTCAAAATATGCGTGCTGAGAAGAGAGAAGGTGCAGAGCGACCGGGAAAGCCTGTGCAGTGTTCGACGAGAGCTGTGGGTCACAACATCTTACTGGCGAGCCCTCCATGCCACTATGAGAGGAGCACAATGCCGGATATCAAGAGGGACTCTTGCTGCATCCGAAGGGAGCTGAGGCTCTGCTGCACCGGAAGGAAGAGTCCCTCTTGCGGCTATGTACGAGGCGCGGTTTGATGCGTCTGATGGAGGGCTCCTACTGCAACCGAAGGGAGCCAGCGGCTCTATTCCACCGGGAGGGAGATCCCTGACTGCCATTGAGCATGCAACATAACTCAGACGGGGGATTCACGCTGTGACCGAAGGGAGCCATGGGTCTGCTGCACTGGAAGAGGAGCCCTGGCCCGATGCTGAAAAGGCAAAGAGACGCAACTGATGGAGGGACTCCCGCTGCATCCGAAGGGAGCTGCAGCTCTGCTGCACCGGAAGGGAGAGCCCCGTCAGATGCTGAATAGGCAAGGAGATTCGAGGTGCAGTTTGGCAAAGTTTATACTCAGAACGACAGACTGAAGATTGACCCTGTGACCAAAGGGAGCCGATGGTTCTGCTGCACCGGGAGGGGAGTCCCTTCCGATGCTGATTAAGCAAGGAAATGTGACTGATGGAGGGACTCTCGCTGCGTCCGAAGCGACTGGATACGAGGCGTGATTTAATGCATCAGATGGAGGGCTGCCACAACAACCGAAGGGGGTCTGTGGCTCTGCTGCACTGGGAGGGAGAACCCTGTCCACCATCGAGCACGCAGCGCAACTCAACGACAGACGAAAGGCTCACACTGTGACCGAAGGGAGCCACAGCCCTGCTCCACTGGAAGGAAGAGCCCGGTCTGATGCTGAATAGGTGAGGAGATTTGTAAAAACAGCTGGAGGGCCCTTACTTTGACCAAAGGAGCGATGACTGACTGGGAAGGAGAGCCTCTGATTAATAAAATAAACAACATGATTTAAAATGCTGAAATCTGTAACTTATCAGTAGGGATGGAAACCGAAAACCGGTTCTTATTCAGAACCGGATTTGTTTTTTGAAAAGAACCGGAACCGTGAGCAATTTCTAAGTTTCGGTTAGAAAACGGTTCTGGTGCAACACGTGACCAAGCGCTATGAGCAGCCTTGCGCCGGTGTTCTGAATATATTCGGCGTTTCCCGTAAAGCAGCGGTTCTCAATTGCAGTCCTCGCGCCCCACTGCTCTGGACATTTTGAATGTTTCTCTTAGCGCTTCAGACATATGTTCTATTCGAACATAAATGCCCTGCGAAGTGGACATCACATGATATTCAGACATGATTCCAGTTCGAAGCGAACGTAGCTATATGTTCCAATCAAAGTGCATTGAAGTGTGCAAGATTTACAGAGGTATATGATGTCACAGTTGTCCATGTTTAAAGACGCTGCACAGCACAAATCAGTGAATGAATGTTTCGATGTAAGGTAAACTTCAACAGATTTCCCCTGCTCAGGGAGTAGGGAGCAATGAACAATTGGAACACAGTTCATGCACGGAGTTCATTTCTAATGAGCTGATAATCTGAATCAGGTGTGTTAACAAAGAGAAACGTGCAAAATATGCAGAGCAGTGCGGCGCGAGGACTGGAATTGAGAACCGCTGCCGTAAAGGATGTCACGAACCGAATAACAGAATCAGAATCAGAATCAGAATGAGCTTTATTGCCAGGTATGTTCACACATACGAGGAATTTGTTTTCGTGACAGAGCTCCACAGTGCAACATAACAGCGACAGAACAAAAAACACAATAAGGAATAAAAAATACAAAAAAATACAAATAGGTGGGTAAGGATTGACAATATACAAATTGACAATGTATGGCAGGTATATTAAAATGAGCATTTATGTATGTACATGTATATTATGTGGAAAAATTTTAACTGTACGCTAAGTATGTGTGTTGGATAAATAAGTGTATGTGTATATAAATATAAATATAAGTAGTGTAGTGTGTTCCATGTATGTACATGTATATTATGTGCAAAAGATTTACGTGTACGCTAAGTATGTGTGTTGGATAAAAAGTGTAGTGTATAAATATAAATAGTGTAGTGTGTCCCACAGTTATTATCAGCTGTTCATAAGATGGATTGCCTGAGGGAAGAAACTGTTCCTGTGTCTGGTCGTTCTGGTGCTCAGTGCTCTGTAGCGTCGACCAGATGGCAACAGTTCAAAGAGGGAGTGTGCTGGATGTGAGGGGTCCAGAGTGATTTTAACAGCCATTTTGCTCACTCTGGATAAGTACAGTTCTTGAATAGATGGGAGGGTTGTACCGATAATTCGCTCAGCAGTCCGGACTACCCTCTGTAGTCTTCTGAGGTCAGATTTAGAAGCTGAGCTGAACCAGACAGTTACTGAAGTGCAGAGGATGGATTCGATCATGGTGGAGTAGAACTGTTTCAGCAGATCCTGTGGCAGGTTAAACTTCCTCAGCTGGCGAAGGAAGTACAACCTCTGCTGGGCCTTTTTCACAATGGAGTCAATGTGAATGTCCCACTTCAGGTCTTGAGAGATAGTGGTGCCCAGGAACCTGAATGACTCCACTGCAGTCACAGTGCTGTTCATGATGGTGAGTGGGGGGAGTGCAGGGGGTTTTCTCCTGAAGTCCACGATCATCTCCCCTGTTTTGAGCATGTTAAGCTCCAGGTTGTTGAGACTGCACCAGACAGCCAGCTCTTTAACCTCCTGTCTGTAAGCAGACTCGTCACCGTCCTGAATGAGGCCGATGAGTGTGGTGTCATCTGCAAACTTCAGGAGCTTGACAGAGGGGTCCTTAGATGTGCAATCGTTAGTGTACAGGGAGAAGAGCAGTGGGGAGAGAACACAGCCCTGGGGAGCTCCGGTGCTGATTGTACGGGTGCTGGATGTGTATTTTCCTAGTCTCACTAGCTGCTGCCTGTCTGTCAGGAAGCTGTTGATCCACTGACAGACGGAGGTGGGCACGGAGAGCTGAGTTAGTTTGGGCAAGAGGAGGTTTGGGATGATCGTGTTGAAGGCAGAGCTGAAGTCCACAAACAGGATCCTCACATAGGTCCCCGGTCTGTCTAGGTGTTGCAGAGCATAATGCAGTCCGATGTTTACTGCATCGTCCACAGACCTGTTTGCTCTGTAGGCAAACTGAAGAGGATCTAGCAAGGGTCCAGTGATGTCTTTCAGGTGGGCCAGCACCAGTTTTTCAAATGACTTCATGACTACAGACGTTAGAGCCACAGGCCTGTAGTCATTTAGTCCTGTAATTTTGGATTTCTTTGGGATAGGGATGATGGTGGAGCGTTTGAAGCATGAAGGGACTTCGCACAGTTCCAGCGATCTGTTGAAGATCTGTGTGAAGATGGGGGCCAGCTGGTCAGCACAGGATTTCAGACAGGCTGGTGTAACGCAATCTGGGCCTGGTGCTTTTTTCCTTTTCTGCTTCCGGAAGACCTGGCGCACCGCATCCTCGCTGATCTGTATTGCAGGTGTCGGGGAGAGGGGGGATGCAGGAGGTGTGAATGGTGAGAGCGCTTGATTGGAGAGGTGTTCAGGGTTGGTTTCAGGAGTTGTGAATGGTGAGAGCAGTTGATTGGAGAGGTGATCAGGATGGGTTGCAGGAGCTGTGAATGGTGTGAACGGTTGTTTGGAGAGGCATTCAGGGTTGGTTGCAGGAGTTGTGAATGGTGTGAATGGTTGTGTGGGGAGGTGTTCAGGGCAGGTGATGGGTGTTCTTTCAAACCTGCAGTAAAACTCGTTCAGATCGTCTGCCAGTCGTTGATTCTCCACAGTGCTGGGGGGTGGTGTCTTGTAATTGGTGATCTTCTTTAGGCTTTTCCACACTGATGAGGAGTCGTTTGAAGTGAACTGAGTCCTTATTTTTTCAGAATAATTCCTCTTTGCCACTTTGATCTCATTTTCCAGTGTGTATTTAGCCTGTTTATACACGAAATTGTCCCCCTTCACGTAAGCATCTTCTTTGGCCTGACGGAGCTGTCTGAGTTTTGCAGTGAACCACAGACACGCCTCCCTGCCTCTTTAATTACTGAGCACATTGATTCCAATGATACGCATCCACAGACTCGTTGCGCTGTCGCGTCTTTAATTGCCGAACACATTGTTTCTCACGACTGTATGTGCACTCGTGCCTTTGATAACTGCACATCGTTTTGTCTGACTGTACATCTAACGGCAGCAGGCTGCACCGGCCGCCTCTAAATTACATTATATTTGTCCAATATTGTCATTAATATACATACTGGCTTCAACTTGGACCACTAAATAAATAGACTGCTATTGTTATGTAAGTATGAGGGTTAGATTATTAAGTGTACAGGTCATTTCAAGAGTGATAAACAAAGTGATAGAAAATATTTATTTTAATGCATTTTAAATGTTTAAAAATGTGGAAACCACTCATTGCATCACACCATCTCCTGACTGCATTATTATTTTTAAAATAGGGACTTTATGGAGAGTGTGTATACATGTTTATAAGTTTAAATGTTTATATTTCATTAATTAAGGGAAATTAACAAGTGTCTCAGCCCTCAAGGGACTATTTGGCGAACAAGCTTATTCCTGCTTGAAAAGCAAAACGTTATTGATAGTGTAAAAAACATCAACTTTGAAACACATGCTGATTGATGGACTAGCATTACTCAACATTACTTACTACCTTCCAGCAACGCTACATTCAGTGAAGGTAAAATAGTAAAAAACATAGTTCATTTAAATGAAACCAGAAGCCGAACCAGAAAATTTCAGTAGATCTGTACACTGTAATATATGTTGCATTTTGACATTGCCAACCTTTAAATTAAGTTGACAGTAAGTAATAAACAGTATTGAGCATTGAGTAGTTGAGTATTGTGCATTTTTCCTTACCACTATTTCTTAATAATTGTTTAATGATTTTAATGGAACTGGAATCGGAACCGGAATCAGAACCGGAACCATTAGGTGGAACCGGAACTGGAATCGGAACCGGAAAATTTCTAACTATTCCCAACCCTACTTATCAGGGCTACATGGACTGCCTTTATGTGGAGTTGATCATACCTAATGTAATTTTTAAAAGTGTCTGATGACCAACAACCGAGGGCCTCTATCTGATTTTGTGAGAAGCCCTTTTGAGCTTCTGAAGTTGCTGCCCTGATGCCAATTGAGTGGCTGGAAAATTTTCTGCGGGTAAGCCTGATTGAGCAAGGATCAGTTTTAAGGTTTTTTTGGAACCAAAAATGTGTAACGAGATGGTTAGAGTCGTCAATGAAAAGAGGGTCCAGCGCTGATTTAGATTGATCGTTCCAGAGTTGTACATAAGAAAAGAGAGTCTGACAAGGTTGAATTGGAGATGGGAGATAAAAAAAATTACATGTAGTGGCCTTTTCTTTCTTGGTCGATCTTACTTTATTTAATGAAGTGATAGTTTTGCTATCAAGTATAAACAAATCAGAGATTATCAGGTGGAGTTTGCGGTTGAATTTAGGGGTTATTGTAATTTCTGAGCATCTGAGAAAATCGAAAAAGCCAATAACACATGATATCTGCAAATTTCTGCGAAAATCTGAGATTTGATGGTATTAGGCACAGGAAGTGGTTCCAGAGTGGCAGCACTCGGTGGAGTAGGTAGAGAGGCCATTGTGAATAAAGTATACTGAGGTTTGGTTTGAGTACAATTTAGAAGGGAGATAAGGAGGGGCCGTAACCATTTGTGGAGGCAGCCTCACACACAGATTAGCCCCTGGTGCTTGGGGAATACCACAGGAAGAGGAAGAGAAAGATGGAAATTAGGGAGAAGGCCAGTATGCTTGCCTGGGCATCTGCAGTGGGTGCTGCTGGCCACTGATGGGGAAAATGAAAAGTGGTATGTTAAAAGTAAGGTGGCTGAGCTTGAGCAGCCAGTATAGGCAGCCTCATGCTAGCATCTATGGCCGAAGGTAGAGTGGAAAGTAATGGAGGTCAAGAAGCCACACCAGTGGGCGATGTTACATGTGGCATAGGAGGAGGGAAGCAGTGCAGCGTGAGAAGCGTCTGAATCTGGGGCACAACCTAAACTTGCTTCGTCTTGAAGCTCGAGCAGAGCCAGAACTTGATCTGGAAGACAATGTCATTTTAAATGAAATAGGGAGCTATTAGTAAGAGGAACATGGGCTGCAATTGTCAGCATAGGCAGCCTGACGTTTAAATCATCTTCTATGGGAGCAGGAGGCAACTAAAAAGGAAAATTAGTCATTAGAAATTAGAGAAAAGGCCTCAGATGTGTTGGCCTGAGTTGCAAGCGGAGACAGCCTAATGCTTCCTTCAGTTGCTGTAGGCCACGGGGAGGGAGTGGGGTTTTTGACATCCTGAAGAGCCTGTGCATCCTGCATGGCTAGCAGAGGAAGCCTCATGCGAGTGTCTGCTATGCGAGCTGAAGGCCGCTGAAAAGGAACAGGATTAGAAATAGCAGGAGGAAAAGAGTGAGATGTGAGGGCATGAGTTGCCAGCGTAAGCAGCTTTGCACTAGTTTTAGCTATTATAACTGTAGTCCACTGGGAGCTTGTGATATTTGGTGGGGGAATGCTAAAGAGACTGTGCAGCCTGCACAGCTAGCAGAAACAGCTTCACAAGCATGTGTTATGGGAGCTTGAGACCACTGAAAAGAGAGAGAGGTTAGAAGTAGCAGGAGAAATTATGTCTTGGTGACAAAAAATGTTTACAAAATTACTTTTCCTTTTAACCACACGAAAAGCAGTATGTATGTATTGAAATAGATACCCAGCCAAGCAGAGACTTGGAGACTTGGAGAGAGACTTGGAGAGAGGTGCCTAACAGTATGCACAATGCATGCAAATTAAAATGCAAGTTGTACTTTTTTGTTGTTGTTTTTTTTGATACGCCTTAGTTATTAGTTTGCACCGATAATTTTAGATTATTTAGGTACAGCGTTGAACTTAATTTGTCAAATCAATTTCCATCCTATTGGTCTATCTGAGTACGATGTCGGATTTGAAATACAGGTAAAATGATTGTGAAAATTACAGAAAATGTGAGTAATTTCATTGTATTCTACAAAAATGACATCAACATCCATGATGTTATCATGTCATTAAAAACTTAATTTGCAGCACTGACTGTGCTATCAGTGGAGGCAGCCTCGTGACTGCTACAATCATAGACATAAGTAAATATAGTATACATGTTTATGGCTACAAGAGCACAGGGCCATGCTGCATGCGTCACTGCTTAAAACAATGTCTGTGTGTAGTATATTCTCTCACACAACCCACACACACATACAGTTCAGCCACAACACTACAATGCTGAAAGTTTAACAATGGCACCTGTCAAGGGGTAAAATTTTTAGGCAGCAAGTGAACAGTCAGTAACAGGTGGTGGGATAATGCACTGAGCAGCGCTGATGCCCATCATGTGAAAACTATTAACCGCTGAAAGGATGCTACAACAAAGCTATCAACAGCAGACACTGACACATGCAAACCAATTTACACTCATGAGTGTATGTATTGACCAATACAATGAAGCTGAATGGTTCGGCACAGAAGCACTGTATCTAAGATGTGAAATCTACTCTTTTATAATTATCGAAGGTTCTAAGGAATGCAAGTGATGTCACTAGTGCATCTCTAGAGCCGATGTCTTTCTGTGGTTACGAGCGACATGAAAACGTTTCCGGTTACTGTTGTAACCTCATTTCCCTGAGAGTGGCAACAAGACATTGCAAAGCATCGATGTGGCAACGGCTAAAATTTCTCAGAAATCCTGACGTTTTATAGGATAATGGCACTAAACTGGCCAACTGTCTCTAATCTATGCAAACTGGATTAGCTGAAGCACTGATCAAGCAGCGAGCATGGCTATCTCCGAAATTTTTTTGACAAGTGTCTCTGTGAAGGTATACTGAATTTGAATATCCAGCCAGACTGAGCAACTGCACTGAACACAGGGCAGACACAGCAATGTAATAAACACCTGAAAATGCATAGACCTGTACAGTATGGGTAACAAACTTTGTGTCAAATTGCAATCATAATAATGAACTAGAAAAACAAGTGAGGTTAGTGACTCAACAAAAACATTTGAGATGTCAAGGATGGTACATCTAGTATGTATAACCTGGGGAAAGTATTCTGAGAGGACCAGCCAACTGCAAAGCATATATCCCAAATACAAGTAGATGTGCCTTTAGACCAGGCCCATGACTAAACAATAGCCTGCGTCGTATTCTGATGTTGAGAGGGGATTCCTGTCACGGCTCACATAACAGACATGATAGCATCCACTATCCAGTGAGAAAGCCTCTGCTTTGATACTGCTTGTCCCTTAGTAGAGTCACTGTGGCACAAAAATAGCTGATTAGACTGTCTAAAGAGCCAAGTGGTCAATATTAGTGGTTGAACGGATCGTAGTTGATCAGTTATCCGTACGACATCAAGGCATCCACGGATTCATTGCAAAATAACCATGGTAGAGTGAAAGTTTATAATTTGTATGCTTTTTACACACACAAGTGATTTTAAATAATTCCAAAATAAGAAAAAGCTTAAGGAAACTCAATGCGTTACTTGCACGATGTTCACAGCCACACACTATGAAGCGTGCACATGCAAAAAGGCACGTAACACCAAACTAAATCCACTTTCATATCTCCTTCACTCATTGCTTTTGAACAGACACATATATAAACACAGTTATGAGAAAATACCAATCTCGACAATCATTCTGGTAAATCCAGTCGGTTATGTCTTTAGTAAAAGAGAAGAGATGAAAAAGAAATTGGATGTGTATCATTAAATTGGATCTGTGTATCAGGTCTTAAAGGGACAGCATATAAATACCTGCTGCTGTCATTAATGCTCATCAAACAACAAATCACAGCTTTGACAAAGATCAATCTATATTTAATTTATACAGTGAACACTATGCAGTGTTATTTTTCACTTAATTACATTTCTGTACCTGAATACTACCAACCTTATTTTACTTCTAAAATTGTTCTGTTGTATCTATCTTATGCTTGTAATTTGTGTATTTGTTCTTAATTTTACTGGTCACTCTTTTATCGTGTTTGAACTTTCTTAGGCTAGTAGTTTTAGCTGTGGTATCAAAGAAGTACTTAGTCTTAAGTAATTAGAGGAAAGCAAAGTATAATTTAAATAATTGTAATTTTTTTGGATGCCGACAAACAATGGCTCAGCAGACAAAGCGGGCAAAGAAATGAGAATTAGGCACGTAGCCGGGTCTGGGCCGGAGAGTAACATTGTGGTTTTGGACCAAGATCCAAAGTTAATACATAGTTATACAATCCTCATCCACTGAGAGCGCTGCTAAAAATTCCCCGGTCACACCACAGTCTCAGAGCATCAATGCAATTTGCTAAAATCAGCCAATCGTCCACTTTAAGAAGTGAAAGCACTGTATCTATGCACTTTGATAATGTCTGCAGGGTTAAAGCCAGCCTGAATGGATGAACTG
Source organism: Carassius carassius (assembly GCF_963082965.1). Taxonomy (NCBI): domain Eukaryota; kingdom Metazoa; phylum Chordata; class Actinopteri; order Cypriniformes; family Cyprinidae; genus Carassius; species Carassius carassius. The sequence goes on from NC_081770.1 coordinate 30,501,823, forward strand.
AATACTTATGTGCTGTGCCCTTGAACACGAATCTCAGGAAGCGCCTGCGGTGCGACACAATCTGAATATGGAAGTATGCATCCTAAAGATCAATGGATGCAAACTAGTCCCTTGGAACGATTTTTTGCCAAGATCTGCTTCAGAGTCACCATCCTAAATGCCCGTTTGTGAAGCACTCTGTTAAAGGTCCAGTATCGGACGCAGTCCCCGATCTTGGCTATTTTGTGGTGCCCAAGAGAAATGAGGGATACTGTACGTTCGATACTGGACCTGATTGCTCCTTTTGGGACCAGAGAGCCTCCATTCTCAGAAAAAGGGCATTTTGAGGAAACGACAGTGATAGAACCATGCCATTGAAGCGGGGTGGTCTGCATCTGAACTGGAGAGAGTAGTCATGTAATATTTGGTTGAATTTCTAAAGTATGTGACAGCAAGTGACTTATAAAGTGTGAGTAATTGAGATTCATCGGATTCATTCAAAAATAAAGAATTTGACTGTGTTAATGAGAGAGTCACTGTATCATTCATTCAACCAGTTCAATCAAAAAGCTGATTCATTTAATAAGTAGACCCCAGCCTCGACAGGTTCTGCTTAAACTGTATTTGTAATTTGTTTAGACAAGCCAGCAATGGTCCTAAGGATTCTTTATTTTTATGCTGCAAAGGAAAATATATTTGAGTATCATCAGAAAACATGTGAATAAAACACTCCATAATTCTTAAAGATAGCACCCATCAGTAGCATTTATAAAGAAAATAAGACTGTGGCAAGAATTGAACACTGTGGCACCCCACATGCAAGTGGGCATGAGGATGAACTATGTTGGCCAATTGAAACACTAAATCTAATACTTGTTAGAAAAGACTGAATGAGCAAAAATCCATGAGAAAAAGTTGTCTGTTGCTCACTTGGAGACGATGCCGTGAGCAGCCTCAGCATGGGCCAGTCCCAGGCCGGCGATGCAGTGCTTGTACTGGTCCGGTAGCCATCGGATGTGGTGAAGAAGTTGTAGTAACCTCTACAACTAGCAACAATTGACCAGTTACTGAACTACCATTATCTTGTGAGGTTTCAGGATTTTGGTGAAGGGAAGGAGTTCCCACAGCGATGCTTTGCAATATAGAGTGAATGCTTGAAAGAGAACCACATTGTAATGCGGTGCTGCAGGAGCTCTAAATAGACAATTGGTGGGTTTCAACTTGTTTTAATGTGTATTTGTTCACACAAAGTTGTCCTATGAAAGTTGTTATATTACTTTTGAAAACAGAGAGATAAAATGCTTTATTCGTAGTTGGCGGCTGTACTGCGTTTGAGCTCCGTCACTATATTCTTTTCATTGACTATTTTTAACTCAAAAATCAATTGTATACATCATCGTTTCCGTTTATATAACGTGTGAATATATCCTCTATTGTATTCTACAACAAAAACAATCAGAGCGCCTCGCTATCACTAGTTTTATTTTGATCTCCCGGGTCCGCTATTAGCTTTTAGCCCGTTAGCATCAGCGGCGTGGTTGCAGCTAACTGCGCTAACATTGCTAATACTTTATTCACACACATTACCACTGCTGTACTCACTGTTACTTGCTTTAATGGCGGATGAATGTCTCCACTCTGTGCAGCTCGAGCTCGAGGCCGTGGGAAAGCAGATTCGCGACCTGGAGGTGAGGCAGGCCCAGCTGAGAGAGCGGAGAACCGCGCTGGAATCATCCCGGGCTGACGCTCACAAGTCCGGGGTAAGTATACAGCGATCTGTTAACAGTCCCACCACATCTACTCCGTGTGTTTCTCTGCACAGGCCCGGTGCACCCAGGACGCGATCTTCCCAGATGTCCTTCACTGCGACGCCGGGACACCACGGACCCTGGGTGCATCCACAGCGGAGGACGCGAGCCGGGTCCCGGGCGACGACTTCTCCCCCTCCTGCCTTCGACATCTCCATCCGGAACCGCTTCGCTCCCCTCCGCGAGACAGGACGCGACGCTGTGATCATCGGAGACTCCATCGTCCGACACGTAAGTGCTACGTTAGCCGAAGGTAAAGTGCACACTCATTGTTTGCCTGGTGCTCGTGTTCTCGATGTTTCTGCGCAGATACCCGCGATCCTGAAGGTCGACGAGAGCCCCAGAGCGGTCGTGCTTCACGCCGGGGTTAACGACACCACGCTGCGGCAGACGGAGACGCTGAAGAGGGACTTCAGGAGCCTGATCGAGACGGTTCGCAGCACGACGCCCGCGGCGACGATCGTCGTGTCAGGACCACTGCCCACGTATCGACGAGGACACGAAAGGTTCAGTAGACTTTTTGCTTTAAATGAATGGTTGTTGTCATGGTGTAAAGAACAGAAACTGCTATTTGTTAATAACTGGAATCTTTTCTGGGAGCGTCCTAGGCTGTTTCGCGCTGATGGATTACACCCCAGCAGAATCGGAGCGGAGCTGCTCTCTGACAACATCTCCAGGACACTTCGCTCCATGTGACTAGTAAGACAATTCTCTAATAACTATTATGATGAATTTTGTTCCACCCGCTTAAATGATAAAAGTACTTGTGCTGTAAAAACTATTAAGACTGTGTCTGTTCCCCGAATAGTGAGGTCAAAATATAATGTAGGATCTAGAAAAAATCTTATCGTAATTAAACCAGAAAAATGTAAAGTAAATGAACAAAAACAATTTTTAAAGTTTGGGCTCATAAATATTAGATCACTCACACCCAAAGCAGTTATTGTAAATGAAATGATCACAGAAAATAGTTTTGATGTACTCTGCTTGACTGAAACCTGGCTAAAACCAAATGATTATTTTGGTCTAAATGAGTCTACTCCACCAAACTACTGTTATAAGCATGAGCCCCGTCAGACTGGTCGTGGAGGAGGTGTTGCAACAATATATAGTGATATTCTCAATGTTACCCAGAAAACAGGATACAGGTTTAACTCTTTTGAAATACTTCTGCTAAATGTTACACTGTCAGACATGCAAAAGAAATCTAATGTATCTCTTGCTCTGGCTACTGTGTATAGACCACCAGGGCCGTATACAGAATTCCTAAAAGAATTTGCAGATTTCCTCTCAGACCTTCTAGTTACAGTTGATAAGGCGCTAATCATGGGAGATTTTAATATTCACGTTGATAATGCAAATGATACATTAGGACTTGCGTTTACTGACCTAATAAACTCCTTTGGAGTCAAGCAAAATGTCACCGGGCCCACTCATCGTTTTAATCATACACTAGATCTAATTATATCGCATGGAATCGATCTTACTGCTATAGATATTGTACCCCAATGTGATGATATTACAGACCATTTCCTTGTATCGTGCATGCTGCGTATAACTGATATTAACTATATGTCTCAGCGTTACCGTCTGGGCAGAACTATTGTTCCAGCCACCAAAGACAGATTCGCAAATAACCTGCCTGATCTATCTCAACTGCTATTTGTACCCAAAAATACACATGAATTAGACGAAATTACTGACAACATGGGCACTATTTTCTCTAATACATTAGAAGCTGTTGCCCCCATCAAATTGAAAAAGGTTAGAGAAAAACGTACTGTGCCATGGTATAACAGTAATACTCACTCTCTCAAGAAAGTAACTCGTAGTCTTGAACGCAAATGGAGAAAAACTAACTTGGAAGTTTTTAAAATTGCATGGAAAAACAGTATGTCCAGCTATAGACAGGCTCTAAAAACTGCTAGGGCAGAGCATATCCACAAACTCATTGAAAATAACCAAAACAATCCAAGGTTTTTATTTAGCACAGTGGCTAAATTAACAAATTACCAGACGCCACCTGATTCAAATATTCCACCAACGTTAAATAATAATGACTTTATGAATTTCTTCACTGATAAAATAGATAACATTAGAAATACAATAGCGAATGTAGATTCTACAGCGTCTAACACTTCAGTTTCATCCATCGCACCCAAAAATAAACTGCAGTGCTTTACAAATATAGGACAGGAAGAGCTAAATAAACTTATCACTGTATCTAAACCAACAACATGTTTATTAGATCCTGTACCCACTAAATTACTAAAAGAGCTGTTACCTGTAGCCGAAGAACCGCTTCTCAATATCATTAACTCGTCGTTATCTTTAGGTCACGTCCCAAAACCATTCAAGCTGGCGGTTATCAAGCCTCTTATTAAGAAACCAAAACTAGATCCTAGTGTACTGGCAAATTATAGGCCTATTTCAAATCTTCCATTTATGTCTAAAATTTTAGAAAAAGTTGTGTCTGCTCAATTGAGCACCTTCCTGCATAAAAATGATCTGTATGAAGAATTTCAGTCAGGTTTTAGGCCCCACCATAGCACAGAAACTGGACTTGTTAAAATTACAAATGACCTGCTTCTTGCGTCAGATCAAGGCTGCATCTCATTTCTAGTCTTACTTGATCTTAGTGCTGCGTTCGACACCATAGATCATGACATACTCATAGATCGATTACAAAACTATACAGGTATTCAAGGGCAGGCTCTAAGATGGTTTAGATCCTACCTGTCCGATCGCTACCATTTTGTTTACTTAAATGGGGTGTCATCTCATTTATCATCAGTAAAATATGGAGTGCCACAAGGATCCGTCCTAGGTCCCCTTCTATTTTCAATATACATGTTGCCCCTTGGTAATATTATTAGAAAATACGGAATTAGCTTCCACTGTTATGCTGATGATACTCAGCTATATATTTCAACGAGACCAGATGAAACTTCCCAATTATCTAAGCTAACAGAGTGTGTTAAAAATGTAAAAGATTGGATGACAAATAATTTTCTCCAATTAAATTCGGATAAGACAGAGATATTAATTATTGGACCAAAAAACACCACACAGAATCTTGTAGATTACAATCTGCAACTAGACGGATGTACTGTTACTTCCTCTACAGTCAGAAATCTGGGTGTTATATTAGACAGCAATTTGTCTTTTGAAAATCATATTTCCAATGTTACAAAAACCGCATTCTTCCATCTTAGAAACATTGCCAAGCTACGAAACATGTTATCTGTTTCTGATGCAGAAAAGCTAGTTCATGCTTTCATGACCTCTAGACTGGACTATTGTAATGGACTTCTAGGTGGTTGTCCTGCTTCGTCAATAAACAAGCTACAGGTAGTCCAAAATGCAGCAGCTAGAGTCCTTACCAGGTCAAGAAAATATGATCATATTACCCCAATTTTACAGTCTCTGCACTGGCTACCTATTAAGTTCCGTATCTGTTACAAATTATCATTACTTACCTATAAGGCCCTAAATGGTTTAGCTCCTGCGTACCTAACTAGCCTTCTACCACGCTACAACCCATCACGCACCCTAAGGTCACAAAACGCTGGACTTTTGGTAGTTCCTAGGATAGCAAAGTCCACTAAAGGAGGTAGAGCTTTTTCACATTTGGCTCCCAAACTCTGGAATAGCCTTCCTGATAATGTTCGGGGTTCAGACACACTCTCTCTGTTTAAATCTAGATTAAAAACGCATCTCTTTCGCCAAGCATTCGAATAATGTATCTCTTAAATTGTGAGTGTAGTTGCATCTGCATTTTTATTCTTTAGCTTGGGTTAAACTAATTTTACTTTGTTGGATCAGCAGCTATGCTAATGATGTCTCTATTTTGTTTCTATGTTTTGCCACGGGATTTACATCCCGTGGTAACTAGGATTTACACAAGCTCCAGTCTGGATCCAGAACACCTGAGAAGAGATGATGCTGACCCTCAGAGGACCCCAGATGATGCTAACCTTGAATCAACAAACAGAACTAACAATTATTGCTACATGTGTGACTGCATCCTATAATTACTATTAATTAATAATATTGATAGTTCATCATCTAGCTGACTACGTCTTGTATTATTATTATTATTTTTATTTTTCTAAAATCCTGTCAAACGTGCACAAACTACTAGCTACTACTAAATATTGTAGAAACATAATTTTCTGTAAAGTTGCTTTGTAATGATTTGTATTGTAAAAAGCGCTATACAAATAAACTTGAATTGAATTGAATTGAATTTATTCCTGTTAATGTCAATATAAAATACTGAAAATGTTTAATCAGAAGTGTTAAGGCTGTTTGTTTATGAAAAAGGCCCCTGGAAGCGTAAGCTAACGCTATGGCGTCAACTATCCATCTGGATAGGCTCTGTCTCGAAACAGCCATTCCTTTGGAACGTCCACTGAACGAGACAAACAGCTGCTCAGTCCGTCTAAAGACAGCGGAGCGAGACACATAAGCTCTTAAAGCCCTAACAGGGCAAAGAAGACTCAAGTCTCCATCCTCTCCTGACACCGAGAGGGCAGACAGGGCAATAACCTGAGCCCGAAACGGCGTGTTGAGGGATTTCGGCACATAACCGTGCCTAGGTTTTAGTATGACCCTTGAGTCATTAGGCCCAAACTCCAAGCACGACGAGCTCACCGAGAGCGCATGCAGGTCACCCACACGCTTCACTGAAGCGAGAGCCAACAAGAACACTGTCTTGAACAACAGATGCTTGAGGCTAATCGTTTGGATAGGCTAGAAAGGGGAAGCTTTCATGGCCTCCAAAACCGTCGCGAGGTCCCATACAGGGACTGACGGAGGTCTGGGAGGATTCAGCCTCCTAGCTCCTCTAAGGAAGCGGATGACCAAATCGTTCCTTCCTATTGACTGACCGAGCGCTGTCTCAGCGCTATCTGCTATAGCCGCCATGTAAACTTTGAGCATGGAGGGGGCTCTGCCCTTATCCAACAGCTCCTGTAGGAAGGAGAGAACCTCCGTCACCTCACAACTAAGGGGTGAACATCCCCGAGCTGTGCACCAGCTGGAGAACACCGACCACTTCGAGGCATACAGCCGTCGCGTCGACGGAGCTCTAGCCTGAGTGATGGTATTTAGCACTCCCACTGAGAGATCAGCGGGTAACCGTTGAGCGCCTACACATGGAGGGACCACAACTCCGGTTGAGGGTGCCAAATCGAGCCCCCGGCCTGCGAGAGGAGATCCCTCCTCAACGGCACTGGCCACGGGGCAGTGTCTGCTAACTGCATCAAATCTGGAAACCATGGTTGGTTCTTCCAAAATGGTGCTACAAGCAGTATTGAGCATCTCGTTTCCCTCACCCGTTCTATCACCTGCGGAAGGAGGGAGACGGGGGGGAAAGCATAGAGCGGGCAGCACGGCCATCTCCGTGACAGCGCGCTTTCATTCTTGGAAAAGAACGCGGGGCAGTGAGCGTTTTCGTGGGACGCGAAGAGGTCCACTTCCGCCCTGCCAAATCTCTCCCACAACAGCTGGACTGTTTGCGGGTGTAGAGACCATTCGCCCGTGGGAATGTTGTTTCTGGACAGCCTGTCTGGACCCAGATTCTGTAGCCCAGGCACATGAACTTCCCTCAGCGAGCGCAAGTTGCACTGAGCCCAAACCAGGAGGCGTTCCGCCAACCTGTACAGGTTTCGGGACCCAAGACCGCCCTGGCGATTTATGTAGGACACCACAGACATGTTGTCCGAACGGACTAAGACGTGGTGGCCTTTGATTCGGGGACAAAAATGCGTCAGCGTGTTCTCCACTGCCAGCATTTTCAGACAGTTGATATGTTGGAGCTTTTCCCATTCTGACCACAGGCCAAAGGACGGTCTGCCCTCGAGCAGCGCTCCCCATCCCGAAGTGGAGGCGTCCGTCGACACCATCTTCACTTTTGAGGAAGTCCCCAGGCTTACACCTGATTGGTACCAGTCGTTCGCTGTCCAGGGTTTCAGGGCTGTAACGCAGCTCTAAATGACCCTGAGACGCAGCCGACCAGATATCCGCGCTCTCAGCCAGAACTGCAGGGGGCGCATGCGGAGCAGGCCCAACCGAAGAACTGGAGATGAGGCCATGAGACCCAGCATCTTCTGAAACTCTCTGAGCGAGACGGTCGCGCCACAGCGGAGAGAGCTCGCTGCGCGCTGAATTCCCAACGGGCGCTGTGGCGACAGCCGCGCCGTCATGGAACGTGAGTCCAGAGCAGTATCGTCTGACAGAGTCCAAAAACAGTATCGTCTGACTGGGGTTCAGCGAACTCTTCGTCCAGTTGACACTGAGACCGAGTTTCTCGAGGTGATCGAGTAAAATGGCCCCGTGTTCCACGAGCTCTGATCATGATTGAGCCAGAATCAGCCAGTCGTCCAAATAGTTCAGCACTCGCATGCCTCTGAGTCTGAGAGGAGCGAGCGCTGCGTCCATGCACCTCGTAAACGTACGAGGAGCCACGGACAAGCCGAACGGCAGGACTGTAAACTGGTATGTCTGGCCCTCGAAGGCGAATCTCAAGTATCGCCTGTGACGTGACGCTATCTGTATTTGAAAATACGCGCCCCTGTCTTTCTTGGGCACTAGAAAGTATCTGCTGTACAGCCCCCCTTCGCTTTGAGCTTGAGATACAGGCTCCACAGCCCCTTTGCTCAACAGTTTTGATATTTCGGCCCGAAGTAGGTGTGCTACTTCTGTTTTGACCGTATTTTCGACGCGCGCTAAAAAGCGCTGAGGGCGTCGAAAAAACTGTAGCGAGTAGCCTCTCTTTATAATGTATAGCACCCAATCCGAAACCCCTGGAAGTGCTGACCTTGCATCTGGATGAATGGCTAAGGGCTGGATGCGAAGCGCGCTCTGTTGACTGGGCAACGGCGGCGCTTCGATGTGCTGCACCATGGGCGCTATGCCTGTGGAATTTGAGGCGGGGAGCGCGCTGATCACAGCGGGCAGATAGCTCTTCCTCGACCCCGTCACGGTGCTTAACCGATTGAGGGAGGGCTGAGCGGGTCCCGTAGGACTCGTGATGTCTGCGAGTAACTGTGGGCTGTAAGCGTGCACATTTACTGCTTTCGACTCGCTGTCTGCCTGGGCAGAGCGTACGTGCACGGGTTTCGTTTTTACAGAAACGAGCCCTGTGTGCAGGGCTGTGCTTATATGTGGAGATGGGCACTGAGGAGTGGGCATCGTCACTACATTTATAGCACCATCGGCCGTGGCCGGAACACCAGAAATAACACTCTTTTCGGGAAATATCTGGGTAGCCGTGATAATGGCTTTTGTGTGCAGGCAAGCGGGCAACTGTGCAGGCTTGCGCATTGCAGAAAATGCTGAGACAGTCACAATTCCTGGAACTGAAACAGCGGCGCGCTTGGGTGAGAGCTCGGCCACAGCGGAACTCGTACACCGCCGCTTTCCTAGAAGTGCTAGGATGACTTCGGGGCTTCCGGCTTCACCGTAAACCTCTGCCGTGACTCCCGTGGCGCGGGGCGACGGCTGGTAGAGCGAGAACGGGGTCCCGAGCTGCGTTGCTGACGCTGTCGCGATGAAGCAGCTGGAGGCGGGGGGCGTGACTGAGAGCTTTGCGGGGCCAGTCTAGCGTGACTCGCTGCAGAACCGGAGCGCTTCGGCAAGAAGTGCTTAAAAGCTTGCGAAGCTTTCTGGTCCTCGACGAATCCCTCGACAAACTCATTGACAGACGATCCGAAGAGGCCAACAGGAGTCAGCGGGGCGTCGAGGAACGCAGCACGCTCAGACTCTGCCATGTCCGAAAGCGTTAGCCACAAATTTCTCTCAGCCACCGTAGCGGAAGCCATAACCCGTCCCATGGCCTGTGTAGCGGACTTAGTAGCGCGGAGGGAGAGATCCGAAGCACTCCTCAGATCCGCGAGACAGATAGCTTCAGGCCCCATCTCATCCAGCTTGCGGAGGAGATCGCCCTGGAAAATCTGCAGCGTGGCCATGGTGTGTAGCGCAGACGCAGCCTGCCCAGCAGCAGAAAAGATCCGTGCGAGCAGAGATGACGTCATGGGGCAGGCTTTCGATGGCAACGGCGCTTTCGTCCGCCGTCCAGCAGAGGGCGGGCAAAGGTGCGTTGCTATAGCCTGTTCCACCGGCGGAAGTGACTGGTAGCCTCTGTTTTTAGCATCGTCCAGTGTGGAGAATGCTGGCGAAACAGACAAACGAGTTCGCGCCGAGAATGGAGCGTTCCAAGCTTTCGCCACTTCTTCATGAAGCTCAGGAAGAAACGGGGCGGGATTCGAGCTGGGAGAAATACGCTCATCCGGAAGAAAGCTACCATCCAGCCGGGAACGAGAGGGGGGCGCTGGTGCAGACCACTCGAGGCCGAGGCTCGCCGCCGCCAGCGTGAGCACTCGCATCAGCTCCTTCTCGATATCAGCTGTCGGCTGGGCCTCTGAGCAGAAGGCGCGAGATCCCCGGAGTTCGCCCAACCTTCACTGCCCGAAGCTAGCAGAGAGCACGTGTCCTCTTCCTCCGACGCGGCCCTGAGATCCACTTCCTCGGAAGACGCGGCAGCAGACAGCGGGCGCTGACCATCGGGAAGCGATGCAAGGGAGGCCGGTGAAGCAGGGAGAACCAGCGAGCTCGGTTGAGCTGGAGGCGGTTCCGGTAATCGCTGGGAGCGGCGCTTTTTACGGCGCTGCGGCGCAGCGGAGGATGCAGGCTCGGAGAAGAATGCCAGGCGAGTCCTCAGAGTCACCATCGGCAGTAACTCGCAGTGAGGGCAGCCGCCGTCAGCGAGCGCGAGCGCTGCATGATCCTCACCCAGGCAGGAGACACAGATGACGTGACGGTCTCCTTCGCTGAGTGGGGCTCTGCACGAGCCGCACGAGGGCATCTTTAAAAAGACGCAGCTCTTTTACGAGTGTGTGTCGCAGGGCGAACACACACAAGGATATAAAAGGATATAGGCGCCGGAGAGCGCAGCAGGAACGGCAGTGGAAGGCGGCGAAGGCCAGCGGCTTCAGAAGTGGCTCGTCCCGCTGAGATGCTTATCAGACGGCGCTTGCTTCCTCTCGTGATCCAACGATGCGTGAGCTTCGCTGAAGAGATGAAAAATCAGGTGAGTCAGCCTTTTCGAGCTCCCTTTATAGGGCTAGGCCACACCCGTTTCGGCGGGAAGTGGCATGAAGGGCGCGAAGCGGCCTTATTGGTCTGATGTTGCATCAGCCTGCGCTCGATAGGCTTGTGCAGTTGCCGCAGAGCAGCCAATGAGCGAGCGAGCCGTCTCGCCTATGGCTGTGTGCTGCTGCAAATGCGTTTTACAATAATTCAAAATTAAGGATCATTTTTTGCTTCAGTATTTCGTGAAAATAGACTTTTCCCGTAGCGTCTTAGCTAAGACGCAGTACGAGAGAACTCTCGTAAGAGAACGGTAGTGACACATGGCAAAAGAATCAGTTCAAAGCCAAATAATTTAATAAATAAAAAGAGACTTGCATATAATGATCCAGATACACACCTGCAGGTTAACGGTGGACGGGATTCTCAAGTCAAAGCTGACATCCATTTATGCAGGAACCACATTATTAGCCACGCCCCCTTTCACAATGGTCATGTTCACAGTGGTGACATCACCCAGAGTAAAACACTCATTGGTGTTCAGCCTGGAAATCACACAGGTAGTTTCACATTTAACAGATCTCCTTTAACCAGATGTTTACAATACAGACTGAGAATGAAGCTCACCGGGTTTTCTCTTTCTCTCTGAACTCCAGGAAGGAGTTTATAACACGCCGCTGTGGACACAACACAGACACATGCATCAGAAACAGGACAAAAAAATAGACTTCAGGATATTTACTTGCAATTTAATAGAAACAACCTTTTGCTTTCATTTGTTCATTTTAAATATTGCTGTTTTTGTTTTGTAGTACACATATTTAATGTAGTTTGTCAATTAATAGGGGAATGAACATGAAATCTGCATGTACAACTATACATTTTGAATGAGTTTTGTTTAAAATAGTTCAACGTGTGTATACTGCGTCCTCACAAATAAGAGATGATATTTCTGATCCTTCAGAAATCATTCTGATTTGCTGTTCAAGAAACATTTCTGGAGCCATAATCATGAAGACCATCTTAAGAAATAAATTAGGAATATTTTTACGAACTTCGTGGAATTTTTCTTAAGTGCAATTTTTGTTCTTAAAAATGTTACCTAAGAAGAAATGTACAGTTTTTATTTGACTGAATAAATGGATGAAGGCACACTAATAATCTCACACTTCAAGGATTGTTTTTTTGTCCTTCCTGCAGATTATACTAATAATCATAATAAGCATGCAGACTATTGGCATCGCAAACAGCTTGACTGATGTTTTAATGCGCCATGTTTTTGAACACTTTTATGGGGCGTTCACACCAGATGTGACTTGCGCTATTAAATTGTGCTATTCGCACGTAGTTGGACACTAGAACATTTTGACTTTATTCGCTTCATTCGCGTGTGAAATTAACTTCAAAACAGACGCAAATTCACGTCATGCGAATCTACCAGTTGAGTTCACGCAGCATTGTGATTTCAACCACCATTTATTCGGATAGTTTTCAAAATATTACTTTTATTGTGTCATGAAATGTAGTTATAAAAGTATTTCAGGTGAGAATGTAGTTGTTTTAAACTCAAATATGCAGTTTATTTATAAAGACTGCATCTATTTAAAAATGTGTTTTACCGATTTCTGAGACGATCAGCTCCATGCGACCAGCGGGAGCTCAGTGCTCATGTTACTGATCTGCGCGTATCTAGCGTCAAAAAGGCAGAAACGCTCATTTCGTGCTGCGTCTTTTGCGCCGCAGGATGTCTATTCGCATATTTGGATTGACTTAACATGTAAATCACTCACACTTAACCCTTCATTCACGTCTGGTGTGAACGCACCATTAAAGAGACTGTCTCAAGCTGCAGTGATCTGTTTCGCAGCAAAAGTTATGTGTTTTAAAACAAAATGCACTAGTGTAAACGTGGTCTTAAAAAAAGGATCAGAACATTCTTAAGAAGAATTTTTGGGAAAACAAAATACACAATATAAGAAGAAAATGGCAGACTTTTTCTTAATGCTTCATGAATCCAGCCCCTGATTATTAACAGTCGCACCGCTGGATATTTCAAATTTTTCAAAGTTCTAATATTTCATGGAATTTATTTGAAATATAAATGTTTTGCACCATTATAAATGTTATTTTTGATCTTTTTTTTTTTTTATCCTTACAGAAAAAAAATGTTTGGCCACATTACATTCTGAACACACTCACTAGTTTCTCTGCTGCTGTGTTCTCCACAAACCTGGAACCATGACCTGGACTTCCTGGACAGCGGACTGTGATCCCTGCAGGACACAGCATGTTTATTAACACACGCACACAGATGAACACAGAGTAAATGTGGCTTATGGCATATGTGATACTCACACCAGGGGTTCTTTTCTCCGTAGAAGACAGTATGGGCATTGGTTGGGTTTGCCAAACCTGTGAACAAATACAACAGGCAGAAACTCTCATTAATATTAGTGCATACATGTTTTAGTTTAAAAACTGAATGTTATGAAGACTGAACTGTACTGTATTTGTTTTTGAAGTATAAGAAGGCGCATTGTGTGTCTTTCTGTTTAAAGGGATTCTAAAGCAGTTTAACCGTTTAATGAATTCAGCCCTTACTCTGTTAAAATCAAGTCTGCAATTTTGAGAAAACCTCAGAATACTAAAGCAACTACATCAACTAGAAGACTTAATCTACTGGTTTGTTTACCTTCATCAAGGGCAAAACCAATGTTCAGCTTTTGAAATTATGGGAGTTTCACAAATGTCTCCATTCCTTTGTGACCACCGACTTCCTCATCTGGCAAAAACATTAAAAACACCAAGTGGCTTTTATTGCAGAACTGGAAATATCTGAAGCAAAAGCACCAATGGATCTGTGTTATGCAATGTTTAATTTGCTACAAAAGATATAAACAAAAAAAAAAACGTGTTCGTGAAATTTAGACATTACATAAAACCATTCAAAATCACATTTTACTTCCAGAAGTGTTTTTAATGTTTTGCAATAATACTACAATTCAGGGTCAACTTTTACCACGTTGACCATCCACCTTATTTTTTAACACAGAAGAAATTTTATGTTTTCTGTGAATGTGTGAGACATACGGTTCATTAGTCACTGTAGTGAAATAACGGGAAGAATAAAAAAGTGGAGTAAACAGTAAAACTGTTTGCATTACAAACCAGTGTGTTTAAAATTTAGACAATACATTAAAATAATATGGTAAGAAACACTGGTGTGCTATATCAAGCAGTTTTATGCAGCTAAAAATAGCTGGAAGTGGATGAGACCAAAAGCCACACATTAAATTTACAAACAGCTACATCCATTCAACCAAAAAAATTGGTTAAAATTACACTGACTGTATACGTAAGTATTCATTTACAGATGATTATCACAAACTAATTTAATGCAATAATGACTGCAGGTTTAGCCCCACCCCAATTCTAAATCACTGCCTGTTTAGCCCCACCCACTGATTCTAAATCACTGCCCGTTTAAGAGACGTGACATGTGAGGTGTCCATAGGCTGTATAAAAACATGGACATAGTGTTCGTGACGTCACCCGTGGACTCCTGAAGAGTGTTTTTGAAGCTCAAAGTGTGCAGAGCAGGCCGTTGCCATCTAGGCAGCGCGTCACTGCGCGACTCTACCAGACAATCAAAATTTGGCAAAAAGGCGGGAGCTGGTTGCCGAAGCCACGCCCACCTAGCTCGACAGCGGTCTCAGCTGCGGCAATCCACCTGTCACTCAAGTGACCATGCCCTTAATTATGCAGAACTTTAATGTTTAATATAATTTTAATGGATGAGTTATAAAAATAAAAAAATTAACATGTGGAGTCTATGGGACTGACTCCCTTTTGCTGCCAGCCTCAAGCAGCCAGGGGATGAATTGCAGTTTTAGTCACTTCCTTGTTGGCTTCACAAGAGAGTGCGGGAGGCTGCCACTCGGACGTAACATACAGCCAAGGATGGTTGAGGGTTCGGTGCCTTGCTCAAGGGCACCTCAGTCATGGTATTGGTGCTCGAGACTCAAACCCACAACCTTAGGGTTAGGAGTCAAACTCTCTAACCATTAGGTTACAACTTCCCCCGCCCTCGATTCTAAATCACTGCCTGTTTAGCCCTGCCCACTGATTTAAACATGTAGCTTAGCGTTAACAAGAGAGACAGACAAGCAGGTCTACACAGAAACCAAACAATAAAGATGCTCTGAAAACAGCAAGATGCTGTGTAGCGCCAAGCTGTGGAAAAAAACACAGTCTTTGCATTGCCTTCTTTCTGATCCCAACATTACAAAAGAATGGATGGACTAAACAAGACAGAAAATCACCTATTACTTCTATATTATGATTTTTGATGTAAAAATATTGATAACATTATAAGTGGACCTCAGAGAGGCAGTTCATGACCCATTTATGGTCTGTTGCTAGCATTTTAGAGCATGTTGTGAGCTGACCTGGGACAAATGTTAAATGGACAGTACGAGAAAATCTCTTCCCAGCCGCCTTCAGTCTGCCAATGGCTTCAATGTACCTGCATAGAAACAAAACTTCAATTCACCAGCAAACTACATATCTAATATAGATATTATGTTTGTTTGCACCCAACCAAACCATAAATATCGGACTATAATTCTCCAAAAAATTTCAAGCTCTTCTTACTTAAACTCAAAACGTGCATGATTTTGACCACTATTTATAAAAGTATCAACTTTAACTGCAACTGTAACTATAGTAGTACCTCAGTATTACTACAACACTGGCTTGCCAGGTCAAAGTTTTTAAAGGGGTCATATGATGCTGCTAAAAAGAACATTATTTTATTTATTTGGTGTAATGCAATGTGTGTTTACATGGTTTAAGGTAAAAAAAACACATTATTATCCACATACTGTACATTACTGTTTCTCCTCTATGCCCCACCTTTCTGAAATGCAGCATCCTGAAAAGCAAGGTGTGCTCTGATTGGCCAGCTATCCAGTGCTTTGTGATTGGCAGAACACCTCATGCATGTGACAGAAATGTCACCCCCCTTACCATATTTGGAAAAACGAATCAGAATCTTCAAGACACGGCGGTGGCAGCAACAATACTACAGTGAGAATAAAAGTTATGCCACCTTTCTTAGCGTAAACATTTGGCTGGTGTTATGCAAATCTCCCCACACAGTGATGTAGACATGTGGAGGCATTTTAGGAGGGCATGGACAAGTCTTAACTTTTATAAAGTGTAATAATAAAACCTTCATATTCATCAGGAAGAAGGAGGCGGGAACCGGCGGACAATCAAAATGAAACTTTAATTACAAAAATAAACACAAAACAGCGCATCAGCCCCTCACGGACAACTGATGCGCACAAATAAAACCCAAACATAAAATAAAGCCCAGGCCTGGTCCTCTCTCATCCTTCACTGTTGTCGCTCCAGTTTTATATCCTTCAATATCCTCTGTGGGACTCGAGATTGGTGGTGGGTCGCAGGTGTCGCTCATTTCCCAATCACTCCACCGGCCTCACTCGTTCCCACATCCCTCGGCCCTGCCCCACTCGTCACATACCCCCATCGCCCCTCGCAGGCCGGTGGGTACTCCTGAGACTGCGCTCTACTTCCTCTGGGGGGAGGACCGCCCAAGGGGACCTGCAGGAACCTGGGGGTAGGACAGACGAGGTGAGAGAAAAGGAGATGGAAGGAGGAGCGACAGAGACGAGAGAGGGGAGAGAGGAAAAAATAAATAAATTCCGGTTCCCAGACGCACTGCTGCTCGGCCCTCCACCAGCTGGGTGATCTCCTCCGCGGTGCCTGGCGGTGGCACTGGACGGCCCTCAGCGGACGGCACGACACTCCTCCACCGCCGGCAGGAGTCCCCCGTTCACTGCTCCTCCAGATACATTCACGGAGGCAGCAGGCTCCGGCCCCCTGGTGAACGGCGCCAACTCCTCCGTTCCCTCACGGACGGCAGCCGCCCCTCCACATCACGGGCGGCCGGTAGCGAGCTCGCCCGTCCCCGGCAACTCACTCTAGCCCACCACCTCGAGCGACACACTCCTCGCCTGCTCGATGGCACCGCGGATTCACCGCAGCAGCGAGGGATCTTCAGCAGCGCGTCCCTCCTTCTCCCGGGTTTCGGCGCCACTGTAATAATAAAACCTTCATATTCATCAGGAAAAAGGAGGCGGGAACCGGCGGACAATCAAAATGAAACTTTAATTACAAAAATAAACACAAAACAACGCATCAGCCCCTCACGGACGACTGATGCGCACAAAGAAAACCCAAACATAAAATAAAGCCCAGGCCTGGTCCTCTCTCGTCCTTCACTGTCGTCGCTCCAGTTTTATATCCTTCCATCTCCTCTGTGGGACTCGAGACCGGTGGTGGGTCGCAGGTGTCGCTCATTTCCCAATCACTCCACCGGCCTCGCTCGTTCCCACATCCCTCGGCCCTGCCCCACTCGTCACATAAAGAATATCTCTTTAGGTTTGAGACTTCAATATTTGCAACTTTAGGGATCTTATCCATGCACGAACAGCTTGTAACACTTCAAAGAGAAAGGAAAACTTTAGTTTTGGCTGGTTTTAAACTCACTGTATTGTGACACATTTCATGAGATCCTCTGACATAGATGTTGCCATGCTCATCTTTGACAGCAGTAGTCGGTCTCTGGGTGGACGCTCTTCAGCCGCAGGTATTCTCTGAACAGGGTCACTGAAGGGTCTTCTGTCCCGGGGCTGTCCTGGACCCTTCCGCCTCCGTTTGGACCATCTTTATCAGGCAACATACCGGCCCACTCTCCTGGGACAAGACCATTTATTATTAACCAAAAAAACTCTCATACACGCATATGTGTGACTTTTAAATGTTCCAATCATATTTTACCGTAAAATAGATGAAAATTTTATAAATAACTGTTATTTTTTTTAAATAACGCCTGTTGAAGGGCTTTTTAAGGATTGTATTTAACTTAAAAATTTTTAGCATTATATCATTATATTTATGAATGATACATTTTCATGAACCATAGCTCTATTAACTGTGATTCAAAAGGTGAGAAATAATACTTTAATTCAACAAATATGCATTAAAATTGGCCAAACGTGACAGCTTATGATACATTTCTATTTTTATAATTCATAAACTTTGCAACATATTTCTATTTCATATTTTGTTAGTTAAGACACCAGGCTTTTTGGGGTTTGAACTTGCAACCCATTGTCCATTAAACATCTGCATAAACAAGTTTACATTTTCATCTAACAAACTTGAAAAAGTTACAACCTGCTAAAGAAAGAAAGGGGGGGGGGGGTAAAATTTAAATAAAGAAAAATGTAAAAGACTTGCCTTTTGGCTAGTTGAACAGATTAGTTCATTAGCTAATCGCTGTCTTAATCTAGTCACTGTTTATGCATCTGACCCCTGACCTTTAAATGAGTCACGGCACCATCAACCACATGGACTTCTTCTACTAAAGGAACAGCGCATTTATTTCACCCTGATGAGGTTTTGATAAACATCTGTCTTCTCGTAAACACAGATCAAAAATCACTGTGTCACGTGCACTAATCTGATTTAAAGGTATAATTTGTAAGATAGTAAAATATCCAAAAACCACTAGGCTAGTGTTATATATATATATATATATATATATATATATATATTGTCCAGCTGATCACAAACAATATCTCTAATGTTTTCAACTACTTGTAAATCATGAGAAAATTCCCATTCGAAACAGTGACGCGGGGCAGTGCAGTCGCCTGTCGATGACGTTAGTTACCTTTTGTTACCGCCTTTACTGACGTAGAAACCACGTAACAACAGTGTCGTAGACAAATGCGGAAGTAGCTTCACGACAAACTTCAACTAGAAAGAGACGCCGATCTCGCTTGTGTTTTACTCGACAGGTGAGTTGTTTTGATTCGTATCTTTACAGAAAACGTATGCTATTGTAACGATCAACAAGATTAGTATTATGGGGTATACACGCCAAACATTGGGCATCGCGTCTCTAGACCTGCGCGAGGACGCGTCTGATCCATAATCTGATCACGTCTTTGCATTGACTTTGTATGTAATCTACTCGCGCAAATCGTTTAACTCACGTTAAATCCATGATTTATCTTTCTGTCTGATTGATGGCTGTCAGCGGTTGGGTAGAAGACAACAAATCCCATCATTCCACGCGACTTCTTAGCATCATAAAACCACGCAATTGTTATTGTTTTGGTAGTGCGCCCTCCAGTGGCAGGTCCTACAACCTGTATGTGGCGAGTGGGGCGGGGCCGAGGGATGTGGGAACAGACATGAGGCCGGCAATGATTGGGCAAATCAGTGACACCTGCGACCCACCACCGGTCTCGAGTCCCACGTAGGAGATGGAAGGATATAAAACTGGAGTGATGACAGTGAAGGACGAGAGAGGACCAGGCCTGGGCTTTTAGTTGTGTTTTGGTTTTTATTTAAGTTTTGTGTTTTGTGTTTATTTTTGTAATTAAAATGTTTTTGATTGTCCGCCAGTTCCCGCCTCCTTCTTCCGGATGAATACGAAGGTTTTTATCATTACAGTGGTGCCGAAGCCCGGGAGAAGGTGGGACGTGCTGCTGAAGATCCCTCGCCACTGTGGTGAATCCGCGGTGCCATCGAGCAGGCGAGGAGGATGCAACCATGGACGCTCGAGGCGGTGGACTGGAGCGAGTTGCCAGGGACGGGCGAGCTCGTCGCCGACCGTCCGCGATGTGGAAGGACGGCAGCCGTCCGTGAGGGAGCAGAGGAGTCGGCGCCGTTCGCCAGGGGGCCGGAGCCTGCTGCCTCCGTGAAGGTATCCGGAGGAGCAGGGAACGGGGGACTCCTGCCGGCTGCCCAAAACCGGTGGAGCCGTCGCCGTCCACCGGGCGGCGGAGGGGTGTCGTGCCGTCCGCCGAGGGCTGTCCAGTGCCACCGCCAGGCACCGCGGAGGAGATCGCCCAGCTGGTGGAGGGCCGAGCAGCAGTGCGTCTGGGAACCGGAATTTATTTATTTTTTTCTCTCCCCTCTCTCGTCTCTGTCGCTCCTCCTTCCATCTCCTTTTCTCTTGCCTCGTCTGTCCTACCCCCAGGTTCCCGCAGGTTCCCGTGAGCGGTCCCCCCCGGAGGGAGGGGGGGGGGGGGGGGAGTAGAGCGCAGTCTCGAGGGTACCCCCCGGCCTGCGAGGGGCGATGGGGGTATGTGGCGAGTGGGGCGGGGCCGAGGGATGTGGGAACAAGGAGTGAGGCCGGCAATGCACATCTAGTACTTACGCATACGTTGATCACACTACAAACAATACAAAACTACAATTCTAGAAGATACAGAAAAGATTAATACATTTTTTACCTGGGTCTTCAATCTGTGATTAGCTCACCTCACCTCTTGTCTGAAAAGTCTTCGGGTTCAAGTCATTCCTTAATCACGTGACAGCCCCATACACTAAACCAATGCAGTCTGAGCCAAAAAGAGAATTGATTAGTTCATCTCATGAGTCTTTCAGGTCGAGTCGTTCCTTAATCACGTGACAGCCCCTTATGCTATTTCTGACATTTACTGTGTTTTTGTTATTGTTTCTTCAGGATCTGTGGTGTGTTATTATTTTATAAATAAATAAATCCCTGTTATAAATAAAGTATTGATGAATTTGTCTTTTTGACTGTCTATCAGTAAATAAACACTAGGCCAGTGGTTCCCAACCTTTTTAAACTCGCTGCCCACACACATATGTTTGCACGGCCCACTGCAAAAAAATTAACTGACCCCGCTATTGTTGGGTTAATAACTTAGTACTCTAGATTGTTAACTGTATCTATTGAATGAACTAGGGCTGTGGGATATGGACAAAAAAAAAATACTATTTGATCCATTTTGCTATTTCGATTTTAATCGCAATTTTGACACACACAGATATGCTTTGCAGTCATAAATGCATTCAGGATGAATTTTTGAAACATATTTCCAAAAGAAAACTAATTAGAGCTTTATCAGAGAGTTGTAACGTCTCTAGAACAGACATAAGTCAAAATAATCACTATAGTAAAGGTGTAAAAAAAATTCTAGACTTATGACAAAAATATATAAATCCCGTGTCCAGGGACTTTTTTTGTCTTTTTTGCCATGCATTGTTTATAGAGCTCAGTAATTGTAGTGGTGCCTCAGGTGTTGAAATAGATTTGTTATACATTTACAGGTTCACATGTACTCCGTTTGCAGTGCGTATACACTATGTGTAAGCGGTGCAGAAGCAGCAGCAGCATTAAAATAATGCACGAGCGCGAATCCCTCTGTTCGTACGAAGATTTCCTTTGCTCTGTCACAAAACCAGACGTGCTTGCTCAGATACATGCTGCTCTCGCCCGGAGAGAGTGCAAGCAATTAAAACGTGTATCCTCTCACTTAAACTGCATCCTGTGCACTCAACTCTCTATGCTCATGTGCTAGATATTAATTATTTTCGCACTTTTTTATTTGTAGCTTTTTACCCCGTGCAGTGTGAACGCTCTGATCCGTCAACATGGGTTTGGAAAAAAGGCGCATCACAGACAGTGTGTGAACCTGGAGTTACGTAGGCATATGCCCAGTCTGTTCTGTTCTCGTGCTAGGTGCGTTGCATTCTGATTGGATCGGATAGCATACTGCGGGAGGTCAGGGCCACGGAAAATCGTGCACGCTCAAATCATGATTTTATGACAATTTCTATTAATCGCACAGCCCTAGAATGAACTGGTAACGAACAGAAAATAACTCGGGCTGGCACCGCTCAGCAAAACGGGAAAACCAGATCCAGCGAGAGCTCAGCAGCGGATAGACAGTCAGCTGAGCAAGCAGTCAGGAGGGAACATGTTGACAGCCATTTATGCATGTTTGAATTTGTTGTTCTGTAGCATATGCAGCAAAATATAAATTGGTAGTTTATTCTTAAACTAATCAGCGAGCTCGAATAGTGGAAGCAAAGTTACAGTTTAATATTTATTTTTTGTTATTTAATTATATATATATGAAATTATGTTATTATGTTATGACTTAGACATTTTTACATATATTAACAATATTATTTTTTCTTTTAATAGTAATTGGTGGCCCACAAGTTGAAAACCACTGCACTAGGCTATATAATAATATAATAATTCAAGCCTACAATACAAAGTATTTATAGCCTAGTTTTTAATTTGTTTGAGTTTGCTGGTATAATAATTGCTTTTTCTAGGCAAACTTGACAATTTGGTCTAATCTATGTAAAAGAAGATTGCTCAAAAAGGACATAATGACATAAATTAAAAGCAAAGAACATTTTGAGTCCTAAACAAGTAACACTACAGTTCTATAGTCTAATCTGAAGGGTGAACTCAAAAGACATAAATCATACAAGGTCATTTTTGAAGATTAGAATCCACTGTAAAAAAAAAAATCTCTTCTTTATCAAAGTGATTTCGCCATCATATGGACAAAATTTAAAGCATAACCAATAATTATAATAAAAAATAATAATAAGTCCTATGCACCGATTTTTAAGGTTGTAAATTAACTAATTTCTCTAGCCAATGTTGTCACGTCATATGACAAAAGAACGAACAACCCGAAGACCCGAAAGATGAACTAATCAATTCTCTTTTCGGCTAAGACTGCATTGGTTTAACGTATGGATTTTTCACGTGATTAAGGAACGAGTCAAAAACCCGATAGACCTGGACTATGAACTAATCAATTCTCTTTCCGACTCAATACCACATTGGTTTAACGTACTGTATGGGTGTGTCACGTGATTAAGGAACGAATCAAAAACCCGATAGACCCGAATAATGACCTAGTCAATTCTCTTTCCAGCTCAGACTGCATTTGGGTTAGCGTATGGGGCTGTCACAATTTTTTTTGTTTTGTTTTGTTTTTTGTTTTTTGTTTTTTTATTAAATTGACAAAGCAAATACAAACAAATCAGGTACCATGTGAAAATCTTACAACAATTCTACATTGCACATCTTAGAAAATAAATACATAAAAGAACAGAAGAACATGGGGCATGGGGCATATGATAAAGATGGCATTCACATAATCAAAAGAAAATGAATCAAAAGGGCAATTATTCAATAAGTTTGTTTATAAAAGAAGCTATTTTCACTGCATTCTTGTTATTAATCCATAATAAAGAGTTATAAAAAAGTTTCAACTCATTCCTCCAATGAGTAATGTTAGGAATTGTCTTGAAGAAACGACATTTCTGCATGAAATGTTTACTTAATAAAATTACATTGTTAATGCCAAAATCATTGTGATCATTTCGAAAAACACCAAATTTGATATCATTATTTGTTAGATTCATCATTTGAATTCCTTTAGAGACAAACAATTGTTGAAGGTCCAGCCAAAACCTTTGTACAACTTCACACAACCAGAAAAGATGATCCAAATCTTCAGATTCATTTTCACAGAAGTTACAGTTTGCTACATCTATTTTAAATCTCCGTTCTAAGAAATCAGTAGTTGGATAAATCCTATTTATAATTTTAAACTGCATTTCTTTTGTTTTTGGCGGGACTGGGAATTTTAAGTAATCACCTCTAATCTTTTTATTATCTCCTTACTGAAGTCTTTGAGAATATAATCTCTTTTGAGAGAGCTTGTTTGGCAGTTAAGTAAACAGTTCCTTATAAAATTGTTGTTACATTTGTAATTTTGCATATCAATACCATTAATGCAAAGTTGTCTTAAGGAAGGCGTGATTTTTGAATATATTAAATCCTGCTTAATTATAGCTACAAGTGATATTGGGAGAGCTTTCACAATCTGTTTAAACTTCTTTTGGGTACAACTAATTTGAAATTTGTCACAGAATTCAACATGTTGTAAAACATTTCCTTCCATATCCATGAAGTGGGCAATAGCCCAGACACCTTTAGAGAACCATTCAGAAATAAAAAGAGATTTTCTATTTACCAAAATATACCTATTATTCCAAATTATTGTATTGTGTGGTGTGAAACTATGCTTGAATATTAGTTTCCAATACAGAAGGACCTGTTGATGAAAATCTGAAAGTTTCATAGGAAGTTTCTGAAAATCAAAATCACATTGGAGAAGAAAACTAATGCCGCCTACCTTTTCAAAAATCTGATTGGGAATATAATACCACAATGAATTTTTATTTTGAATATAGTTTTTTAACCATCTAATTTTCAACATGCCATTCATACAATCAAAATCCATTGCATTACCACCACCATCCTCATAAATTCGAATTAAATCCTGCTTGGCTATATAATGACATTTATTCCGCCATATGAAATCAAAATTTAGTTTGTTGATAGTTTTAACTATATGGGGTGCTTTTGGAAGGGAGTGTGCTGGGTATATTAATCTTGATAAACTGTCCATTTTAGTTAACAATATTCTGCCAAAAATGGAAAGATCTCTTCGTAACCCATTTTTCAGAGATAGTTTTGTCTTTAGTCACTACAATACCCAAGTATTTGACTTCTTTTTTTACCTTTATGTTATACAATGATTGTATGGATTGGTCTTTTAATGGCAATAATTCACATTTATTTAAGTTTAACTGAAGTCCGGAGGCTTTTGAGAAAATATTGATAGCTTGTAATGCTACGGGAATTTGGAATGGAGTTTTTAAGAAACAAAGTTGTATCGTCAGCCAACTGACTTATAATTATTTGTTTGCCCATTAAATTCAGACCTTCTATCACACTGTTTTTAATTAAGATTATTTCTGAGACCATTATAAACAACAAGTGAGAGCTTCCACATCCTTGCCTTATTCCTCTTTCAATATTAAATCTTTTACAGGACCCGTGTCCCAAAGACACACAACTATTTATATCAGAATACAGCATATGTATAATATCTTTGAATTTGTCACCAAAACCAAAATAATGAAGTGTTTTTAAAATAAATTCATGCACAACAGAGTCAAAGGCCTTATAAAAATCAAGGAAGAGTATAAAACCATCATCATCAATTAAATCACTATAGTCTAATAAATCCATAACAAGTCTAATGTTATTATGAATGACTCTTCCTTTTATAAAGCCCGACTGTGTCTCACTTATTATGTCTGCTATCCCTTTTTTAAGTCTAGAGGCAATGGATCCTGAAAATATTTTATAATCCGTGTTTAGTAGAGTAATCGGTCTTAAATTGTCTAGTTGTCGCTTGTCTTTCCCCGGCTTTGGGATCAGAGTAATTACGCCCTGTTTCATACTAGTCATCAGTTCTTTCCTAACTATACCTTCTTTTAGCGCTTCAAATAATATGATTCTCAAATCTTTCCAAAAATATTTATAAAAATTAACTGTGAGGCCATCTGATCCCGGGGATTTATTTGAAGCCATTTTCTTAAGAACTGCGTCCAGTTCCTCTAGTCTAAGTTCCGAATCACAAATATTTTTTAAAGATAAATCAATCTGGGGAATTAATGGACAAAGATTTTGAAAGAGGTTATAACAGTCTACTTTCGAGAACTGAGAAGAATATAATTTAGAATAAAACATGTAGACTTCATTTTCTATGATTTTTGAGTCTTTCCGTACCTCACCATTTACTAAAAGAGTAGAGATGCAGTTTTTTTGTTGTCGACTTTTTTCTAGATTGAAAAAATAAGAGGACTTCTTTTCACCTGATTCAATCCATCTTGCTCGCGATCTCACGAAAGCTCCCTGTGCTTTGTCAAGATAATGTTGATCTAACTTGTTCTGTAATTCAACTAGTCTGCTTTTTTCTTCAGAGGTTAAATTGGTGTTGCTACAGCATATATGTATTTCTTTTAATAATTTGCTTTCTAACTCTTTATTCTTTTTGGCTAGTACTTTACTAAACTGAATACGGATTTCTCTGATTCTGAACTTGATGAATTCCCATTTGTTACTATAACCAATAATTGCGTTATCATTTTGGATTTCAGTAATTATTCCTCGGATTTTACTGCAATATTCTTCGTTTTGTAATAATTTACCATTCAATTTCCAAAAGCCTTTCCTATATGTTGATTTATCTGTAGGTTCTAAGACTAGTTCAATATAACAGTGATCTGATAAAGGTGCATTTGACATAGTTGTCTTTGTAACATGACTCACTATATTGTCAGTACCCAACCAATAATCAATCCTAGATTTACAGGATCCATTTGGTCTAAACCATGAAAAACCTGTTATTCCTGGGTATATTTATCTCCAAATGTCGTTTAAAATTATTATCAGCCATAAAGTTATTAATTAGAATATTAAATTGAGGTTTACCAACTCTAG
The DNA here is from genome assembly GCF_963082965.1 of Carassius carassius. Taxonomy (NCBI): domain Eukaryota; kingdom Metazoa; phylum Chordata; class Actinopteri; order Cypriniformes; family Cyprinidae; genus Carassius; species Carassius carassius. The sequence continues at coordinate 30,527,947 of NC_081770.1, forward strand.
CTGGCCACCTATCAAGCCACTCATTTGGAGTCATGTTCCAATCCCCTCCACATAAAGTATAATCTGTAGGATATCGACCTTTAAGCTCAGAAATCACCTTTGTTATATCATCTAGCATTGACTTATTTTGGTTATCATTATTATACCCATATACGTTAAACAATATTATGAAAGAACCTTCAATTTTCACCACAGCTGTCAACCAATGTCCTTCTGTATCAGTCCGATGTGTGATAACTTCGCCAGGAAAGTTATTGAAGCAAATTGCTACTCCACCGGATCTTGAAGAGCCATGACTGAAGAGGATTTTTTCACCCCATTGATTCAACCAGAACGATACATCAGCTTCTGAGGAATGAGTTTCTTGTAAAAAAAAAAAAAACAGTGAGATTTTTGCCCTTTACAAAATACAAATAATGCCTTAACATCTCCGCAAAGCTAATACCGTCCATACTGCATATTGGCGAGTCTTTGGTTTTCAGCCATACTTCATCCTTCACATGTCTCAATGCAAACAGGATAATGTCTTGCCTGGTGCGGTTATCCTCTCTTTTGCCAAGCCTATGAACAACATCCACTGCACGCTCCATGTCTCCTGCATATTCTGGGGCAATTTTCTTCAGTATGGGGATGATGGTCACTCTGAGGTTTTCATCTTTATTCTCCTTTAGTCCCCTCACTCGGAGACACGGCCTCATGCTATATCGTTTCTGTTCCATTACTTTCTTCTTCAATTCTTTGTTTTCCTCCAGTAAATGGCCATTAGCCCTCTCCAATTCCAACACTTTCTTTTTAATCTCATTTAACTCTTCCGAGTTGAACTGCACAGTTTTGGTTAAACTAGAAATCATGGCGGTGTTCTGGCAGTTTGGCTCTTTAATGTCTCCTAACTGTGACTCAATTCCAGTCACACGTTTCCCCAACTCCAATATTGCTTCCAAAATATCGTTATTTGAAGCTTGGAAGCTATCACTCTCAATGTTTGGCTTAGCCTTTTTTTCTTTTAAAGTCTTACTTGGAGTAGCGGCGTCGAGTCTGGTCCGCGTTCCCACTTTGATTGCATTGTTACATCCATTGCACAGTAATTATGCTCACGGTCTGTTGGCTTCGCTGCATTTGAAGAGGTCGGTGGCTGCAGTATTGCTGGTTTAAGTATCTGTTGAATATTCATCGTTTCAATTCAGGTGGAGTAAATTAGTTTAAATCATGAAAATCCGCAATTTGTGAAAAAAAAAAGCGACTGCTTACTCCGCCGCCATCTTGGTACCCCCCTATGGGGCTGTCACGTGATTAAGGAATGAGTCAAACTAAGACCCGAACTATGAAATAATCAATTCTCTTTACGGATCAAGACTGCCTTGACCGACACAGGTGAATTACTACTAGCAGAACAGAACCTATAGAATATTGCGCATGCGCGACTGAACGAATCACTCCCGAGATGCCTCGTTCTTCTCAAATCACATTAAAGATTTGTTCAAAATGAACGAATCGTTCAAGAACGACATATCACTTCTCTGACAGAGACTTTCTGCCGAGCAGAGTATGAGCGGAGCAGAGTGATTCTGACTGGAGCGAGGAGAGGATATGAAGAGTCTGAGCATCATTGTTTTCACTCGCTCCAAGCGCGCTCTATCACAATTCATGCCAACAGCCCGAACGGAAACGAACTAACTAGTCACTGTTTCCCGAAACCATGGTACCTGTGTCGCAGATCCATAGTTCAAACTACATTGGTTTAAGCCATCGTTCTTCTTCTTCTTCGATCTAATGGCTGACTGGAGCCATGAGCACATACCGCCACCTACAGTAATTTGGTTCTATTTTCTCTTTTCTTCGACTCAAATCAAAATTACGCTTTTGAAATCATGTTACGTAGGAGTCGAGTAATAATTTGGTTTTATTTTCTCGTTTCTTTGACTCAAATCCAAATTACGCTTTTGAAATCATGTTACGTAGGAGTCGAGTAATAATTTGGTTCTATTTTCTCGTTTCTTCGATTTGAATCCAAATTACGCTTTTGAAATGACGTTACATAGGAGTCGAGTAATAACGAATCATTCATTTGTTCTGCAATACATTATATACACACACACACACACACACAGAGTTAAAAATGTGTTCTTTTCTGACCCCAATGTCAATAATTTCAAAATTTCATATAAATACTATTTCTTAATTAATATTGATAGGTTACTTAACCTATCAGGGGGGGGGGGGCAGATGTCTGAGGATGACCTGAGAGGGTCATTGGGCCATATAGTGGGGGGACAATGCCTGAGGATGTCCTGAAGGGGTCACCTAAGTCCTAAATGTGTGAGAAACAACCCACAGAGAGTGTGTTTTCGACGTTCTTGTTATGTGTGGAAAAGTACAGCTGTTTAGACCTTGACACAGCAGAGGGATATAAGGTGGAGGACTGCCCTCCCCTCTTGTCGTACTCTGCAGGAACTCATGTTACTGTATGACTGTCTGACCTTCTTTGCAAAGAATAAAAGCTTTCTTTTTAATTATAACTGAGAGTGAGCCTGTCTCTTATGCTGATGAGAGTTGATTTAATTTTGCCACAACACCACAATTAAAAATAAGATGGGTTTTGAAAAAGCTGTGATGTACTGTTGTGGACACCTGTTGCTTATTTTGTTAAAATGAAACTGCAGTTCTTTTGGAGGAGGTTAAAAATAATAAAGTCCAACTATTTTCAAAGCTGAAAAATACTGCATTACAAATGCTGACAAAAATAAAATCTGGGCAGAAATCACTCGCTATGGATACAAACAAAGCCCAGCAGATGTCAGGAATAAGTGGAGGGACTTCGCAAGTGTGACAAAACCGAGGGCTAAGGCACATGAGAGGAAAGCAAACAAGACTGATGGGGTATCAATTCACTTCCTTCTGTCCCTACTAGTGTTCAGCGATATGGTCATTTTTCAAATCGTCATATCGTCAGCCCGTGAGATCGACGATACACGATCTTATCGTGCATGGGTGGAGCAAAAGAGAGACTCTTTTTTCTTGTGTTTTAAACCATGCAGGTGCGTGAGAGAGCCTATGGAATCACCAATTATTGAAAAAATATACTTTCAAACATACTGATAAACTAATGTTAAATATAAAAATACTGTATTTAAGACAGCTACGTTCATATATATAGTCGGACACATCTGTCATATCGTGCGTCCTGTGACAATTTGCTGCATCTGTGTGCGGAAGTTATCAGTCTAAATGTTCTACATAATCAGTCAACGGTAAAAATCAATATTAGATTTCATTTAAAGTCCAACAGTTTAACACTAATATTGGGCATAAACGAACAAGTTAAATATAAAGTATTTAAAACAGGTAAGTTCATATATTTGGAGTAAAGTTGAATTGAACTGATGCATCAGTAATACAGCGCTCCGGACCGCGCACCTCATGAGGAGCTCGACGCACCGTAACAGAAACAAGAATGAGATGCATTCTAACATTACTGTGGCATTAAACTCAGTGAGGGCTCATTTAAAATAGTGCACATATATAGGCCGTTCAGATTACTTGTTAAAGTGCAATGAAACACCTTATATCTGCAGACGATGAACGACTGTTTGTGGATGGTGACTTAGTAATGGCCAAAACTCTGTATTTTGCATGCATCACATTATAGTGCGGTGTGCATGAAAATAATAACAAGGCTGCAGAGCAAACTTATCATCCATAGTGGTTCTCACGTAGTCCTTCTACGTCATCACCACATAGTGAGTGTTATAAGTGATAAGTCTAATAGAAGGTCTATGTGAGAACCACTATGGATGATAAGTTCGCTCTGCTGCCTTGTTAATATTTTGTTTTTACTTTATTTGTAACGCCAAGAAATAGTTAATTTGTCACGTGTTGTCGTGTAGCAGCCATTAAATGTGTGGGACACCAACTCCTCGTTTTCTATCTCTTTCATTTCATGGATTTAACGAGTTATCAGAGTCAAGGCGGACAGTTTCAGTGACTACAGGCTCTAATCCTCCTGCGCTCGCGATGCGATGCTGAAATGAAATAGCTGGGCAGTTTTATTTTAATAAGCAGCCTAATAAAAATAATAGTTATTATTATTATAATCTAATACATTAATAGGAAAATGAGCCTAATATCGTCTTGATTATCGACAGAGAAATCTGCTTATGTCGATATCTCTGACTATCGTCGATACACGATACTATCGTCTATCGGCACAACCCTAGTCCCTACAGAGGAAGATAAAGTTTTGGCCATCCTGGGGACTATTGCATTGGAAAGATCCTTGGAGGTATAGACACATGTGCTCAACCAGGCCTTTGCCTTCAAAGTTCAGGCCTCCACAGGCGGACAGAGTACACAGCTTAATTACTTGAGTAAAAGTACAGACACCCCTTGTTAAATTTTACTCAAGTACAGTGTGTGTGTGTGAAAAAAAATATATTTTTCCCAAGAAGTTATCTGTCAAAATAAAGGACAGGTAACGAATAACAAAAATGCATGTTGTTTTATTAAAGGAATTTTAAAATATAAATTAAAATATAGGCATAATATATGAAAATATTGATATTTTGCATATTAATACATGTAGCCAACCCCCTAAAATAGGCTACCACTTTTAATGCTCCGATGCAATGTAAACCACAATTTCTTTTTAATAATATAACACATAATTCATATAATATAAATAATACTGCACACCTTTTAAATGTATCAAATCTAAAATATGGTTTAATACCATGTAACTTGAATTCGTTCTAAGAAATGCACATAGCACACATAACTTCGTAAGTACCAAACTTTCATCTGTGAATATTAAATATATAAAATATTTTAACTATAGTGTTTTTCTTTCATTTACCGTGACTAAAGCCATCAAATGTAACACATCAGTGAGGCAAAACTGACATCTATTTACACTTGTTTGTTAACTTGTGGTTAAAGTGCCACACAGTGGTCAAAAGCTGCAAATGCGCTTTACAGACGCCGCGGTGGCAGTGCGTGCGGCGGTAAAAGGGGAGTGTCGGATGTCTACCTACTGTATGGGTTAAGTGGCGAGCTTACTGATATGATATCCACCATTGCTCTACTCCCTCCCTGTATAAAGTGTTTTCTCAAATGTATAAAAAAAAATGAGAGGCACTGATTTGAGGACATTAAGTCATTACACTATGGTCTTTGGTGCTTAGAGCTGCCAAGCATTTGTTTGCCCAACTAATTACTATTTCTTTCAGCTCTGCTACTGCATTGAGCTAAAAAAAATAAGTGGAAGAGTGTTTCAGAGTGTTTTCATGAGTGCTCATGTGTTTCAGAGTATTTCTAATATAGCAAGCTATAACAGTGAGCAGGCGTTTTTCCCTTCTCTTTCTGTTACCTGCTTAGCTGTACTAATGCAGTCACGTTCATTTGATTTGGCGCTTACACCTCCCACTCTTGTTCGTGTACTGTTTTTAAATCCAGACTCTGAGGAGTCCTGCAGCAGGTGTTTGTGCATTATGATTTTGGCGCTTCAAGCTACCAAACATTAATTTGCCCGACTACTTAGTATTTATTTCAGCTCCGCTGCTGCATTGAGCTGAAACAAATAACTAAAAAATATATTTTTTTTTTTAAATCATGTGCTTTAGAATATTCTTATAGTAAACCGTAACCAGAGGTGTCAAGTAACGAAGTACAAATACTTCGTTACATTACTTAAGTAGAAATTTGGGGTATCTATACTTTACTTGAGTAATTATTTTTTAGCCGATTTTTTACTTCTACTCCTTACATTTTCACGCAAGTATCTGTACTTTCTACTCCTTACATTTTAAAAATAGCGTCGTTACTGCTATTTCATTTCGGCTTGTTTTCATTCCGGCTTGTCATCATTCAAAAAAAAAAAACTATCCAGACAAATCGCGCCATCTGGATGGAGTGAATTTGATTGTGGTTGGATGAGAAGTATAAACATACCATTCCGACACCCTATTGGTTTGTACGCGATCCATCGCACCTGCACATGACACAAATCACGTCACACTCCAGCCAGGACATAGCCAGTTTTGGGTTCGTTTATCAAAAAATATATTTCTTAAAAGTAAGGTTGGATATGGAACCGGTATGCACCTTACTGAATAAGAGGAAGCAGATTTCGGTGCCTTTTAAATGCCTGAGCGATCGATTGAAATGTTTGTCCTGGTTCTCCGAAATGTACACAAGAAGCACGGGCATCGCTAGGCTTTTTTAGCGGGGCTGTAGCATTTAGCTCCTTAAACTGTAGACAAATTTGTGATCGCCTCAGAGTCAGTCCCCTTAAGTTTCATATGAAACCGGCGTCAGACCGGTCTCCTCTCCGTCTTTCAGCGCGCTCTTCAATCCGCAGACCGCGGCGGAGCAGTGCGAGCGGAAACAAACACAGAGGACACAAGGTATGTGTTTATCGAAAGATTGTTAGAATATCCGTATCTGTGCAGTTCTTTGTCATAAATACAGTTTACTAAAGGTCACGAGGGAGCAGTCGGTTTCTCATCTTCTGTAAAGTTTTCGCTGCGTTCACCGCTCATCACTAAACAGCTGTTTCCTCCAGCAAAAATCTAGCCCTTAACACATATGAACGAACACTTACACTTATTTAAATATACTTAATTTAATCGTACGTACTTTATACATACACCAGCTACTGTGCAAAAGTCTTGGGCACGTTAGTATTTTCACTAAAGAATGGTGTTCGGCCAGTTATTTATATACTTTGCTGTTTCAGTATAAAATATCGGTTTAAATTTCCAAACATTCATTTCGCCGTTGTCAGACTGCTTGTGCATTCAAAATCGCACTAGATTATTAATAAAATTAATGGCAAACTGATATTTCCTACTGACACACTACAGCATATATATAAATAACTGGCTTAAAACCCTTTTTTGGGGTGAAAATACTAATGTGCCTTAGACTTTTGCACAGTACTCTACTTTACAAACGACTGTTGCTACTTTATAAAGAATGAGCATACAGTCATTCACAGAATGGATTAAAGACAGTGACAGACAGCACTCATCTCAACTAAATATCAGAGTGAGTGACAGAGATACAGTCGAAACATTATGTGTGGTTTTTGTATTAAGTAATGACCCAGATTATGAAATACATTTATTAGCCTTAGATTAAGCATAACTTGGGAAATAAGAGCATCCAAAGTGAAAGCTATGTATTTATTTTAAATATTTGTAATGTTCTTTAATGTTATCCATAGTTTTTTTGTTGGTCTTTTTTTTAAAGTATCGGTTCAGGCACCGTTTAGGCGCCGGTACCGTTTTAAAAGTATCGAAATGGCACTGGATTATTTCTCACTGGCTCATTTACCAAATGGGTGCTTTCTCTTCGTCCTCCACAAATTAAGCTACTGTAGGTAGTTCGGTAGCGAGACGTTTTAATAAATTATCATTTGCGATTGACGACGCGATTGACAATGTTGTGATAAGTAGGCTATACCAACTTTGTAACTCGTTACCCCCCCCCCCCACACACACACACACACAGACTGGACATAGCAAATACAGGAAGCTATCAATCAAGAAGGTATCAGGATTATGAGTTATTTTTTCATGTTTAGTTTTTGATTTATCACTTGGATTAATCATTCACTTTGACAGCACTATAATCTTTCTTGTATATAGAAACCATACAAGGCTAATTGTTTTTTAGCCTCCACCAATGTTCTTGTCCATTGCCCTCGCAGATTCCTGCAGCTAAACTTGGATGTACACTTACATTCCATTAAAGGTTATTGATGACATGCCTCTGAAGTTTGACTTTTTGCACCATAACAATACTTATAGGCAACTATAGGGTGACCATATGAGCCATTTTCCCAGGACACGTCCTTACCAGGATTTTTATATTGCCTAAAATATGCAGATTTTGGCTGTTTGTGCTTTGCAGATCGATCATTGTATGGCATTCATAAGTGTCATACAATGATTGGTGCGCAGCGACGCTTCAAGTTGAATGAACGAACAAACACCTAACATGTACGTGTATTTGCATTACTCTGATCGTTCTCTGTAGATCTCACCTTATCACACGCCACGACTGGTTGATTTTGTAACATACCTGCATGTTATTGGTCAAACTACTTTGGATGTTTTAGGCAATATAGAAATTCTGGCAAGGACGCGTCCTGGGAAAATGGCTCATATGGTCACCCTAGGCAACTAGTCATCATATCTCTAGTTCTTTAATGTATTTGCATTGTTCTAAAGTACGTTCATTTTCAATGGGCATATATGCGCCTGAAACAGGTAGCCTAGTGCATCCCAAATTTTTCAACATGAACATTTTAATATAACATTATAGTCATTATGGCCTATGGCTTTTAGAATAATGTTTTTTTGAGGAGGTGGGGTAGTGCACAATAGGCCCCTGTGGCGCGGCCTAAGCTTTTGTTCTAAATGGCATTTTTTTCCCTTACATTACTTTTACTTTTATACTTTAAGTAGTTTTTTAAACCAGTACTTTTACACTTTTACTTGAGTAAAAAGCTTGAGTTGATACTTCAACTTCTACAAAAGTCTTTTTAAACCCTAGTATCTATACTTCTACTTAAGTAATGAATGTCAATACTTTTGACACCACTGACCGTAACGGTGAGTAGGTAAGTGGTTAAAAATTCCCCTTTCTCCCTAACGTTACCTGCTGCGCTGTACGAATGCAGACACGTTCATTTGGTTTGGCACTTATGCTTCCAACTCTTGTTCGTGTACTGTTTTTAGGTGCATACTCCGAGGAGTCCTGCAGCATCTGTGTGTTGTGTACAATTATTTTGGCGCTTCGTGCTACCAATAAAAGTTACCTGACTACTTCCTTCAGCTCCACTGCTGCGTCGACCTGAAACAAATGGAAGAACTTACGTGATTAAACCAAGATATAACAGTGAGCTTGCAGGTTTTGCTCTCTCTCTGTAATCGGCTGCGCTGCACTGATGCAGACATGTTCAATTGATTTGGCGCTTACGCTTCCAACTCTTGTTCGTGTACTGTTTTTAGACGCAGAGGAATCCCTGCAGCAGGTATTTTGTTGTGCATCATGTTCTTGGTGCTTCATGCTACCGAGTGTTGGTCTGCCAGAGTAGTATAATATTTGTTTCAGCTCTGCTGCTGTACTGAGCTGAAATATTAAGTGGCAAGCTGTTGTAACATTAATGTTATAATGGGTCAGGTTGTAGAGTTGAGCAGATGGGTTTTCCTATCTATCTCTCTCTCTTCTTCTGCGCTGCACTGATGCAGGCTCGTGCGTTGAATTGGTGCTTACACTTCCAGTTCTTATTTCGTGTACTGTTTCTAGTTGCAGACTCTAAGAATTCTGACGCCGATGTTTGTCTTGCATTATGTTCTTGGCGCCTCTTCCTACCAAGCATTAGTCTACCCAGCTAATAATAATTCTTCAATCCACTGCTGTTTGAGCTGTAACAAATAGTGGACTCTTTGCTACGAGCTGGATGTGTAGAGTTTTGCAATACACATTTTTCATGCAACGTGGTTTTTATTATTATAGCATTATTCTTCTCATCCCAACTGAATTACTCTGAGCTGAGCTACTCTGTGAACAAGTTCACGTATACGAGTATCTTTTATGGCAAGCTATTAATGCTCACCATGGTCAGCCTACTGTACTTCATGTGATTGATGCGGTGCTTTTTTCTACCAACACTCGCTTCACTTGATTGGCCACATTATGTACTACAGCACACATTATTGTGCACTGTTGGGTGGGATGTTGGGTGCTTCATGCTACCAAACAGTGGTTTGCATGATTAATTATTCTGTTCTTTTCAGCTCTGCTGTTGCATTGAGCTGGAACTGTGTATAAATGTGGGCAACCTACAAGTTTGTTGCCTTTATCAGCTGTTCCGCCACATGTTGCGTTTCGGACTGATTTTACCATTGTCTGCGCTTTAGCTTGAAGATGGAGAGGATAGCCCTAAAGCCATTTGTGCAGGGCCTATGTTGACATCCAAGTCCCCACTCTGTGGTTGGTGCTGGCATGCCTGATATAGTATCTATTCCTGTTTCAGAGGTTTTTCCCACAACTTTCCCTCATTAGGGAAGATCAGGCTGTCATATGGTTACACCATCCAGCTTATTTGGGTTGACTGGATTTGTGTCACCTAGAGCTGTAGTCAAGTCCAGCTTTGTCGAGACCAAGTCAAGTCCAAGTCCAGGACTAGTCGAGACTGAGTCCAAAGAGGTTAGAGTCCAAGTCCAAGTCAAGACCGAGTCCAAATGAGAGAAAAAAGGATCCTCTTCAAGACCGCATACTTAACTACTGATAATACATGTGATGTGAGAGACAGCATATCTCCTATTCTAAGAAAATAATTTTACATTATTATTTGTAATGATCAAAAAGCATGTGCAAAGTAACAACTTTATAGGACAGGGGTCTCCGAACTAGATCCTGGAGGGCCAATGCCCTGCAGAGTTGAGCGCCAACTGGCCTTAACAGACCTATTTGGAAGTTTCTAGTGTGTCTAGTTAGTGCTTGATTAGCTGGTTCAAGTGTGTTTAATTAGGGTTGGAGCTAAACTCTAAAGGACACTGGCCCTCTAGAACCGAGTTTGGAGCTGTAGGGTCAAATTATTTTATGTACCTTATTTACATTTTATATACTTTATAATGCTGCTGTTGCTGACATTATGTCTGTGGTCAAAAATTAAAATGACTGATGCCTTGGCGCAACGCGCTCACACGCAAAGCTCGGGATATGACGCATGTGCACAGTTAAAGCTAGAAGGGATACATTTGGCTCTACTGGGCATGCGCACATAAATACAGCAACATTTTTGTCATACTGTACTAGGGCTTGCATAGACTAGTTGAGCGCTGTTGAAAACAATCGACTACTCGAGCATGGATTTACCATAATGCATACAAAGAGTTTGCAAATACAACGTGAATTTTAGGATTACAATATTGCATGGAGCTGTTACTTTCTATGATCCTATCTATGTTGCATGTAAAAAATTAATTATTTAATGTAATAATTAGGCTTGGGCCTGAAGCCAGATACCTTATTCGGAATGGCACAGATAATGGCTTCAAAAATGAATAACGGACAAGGAATAATTCTGCCTGAATACTGAAGCTGACACAGTCCGAGGTTTGCTAGATTACAGCTGAGTCAGGGGATCAGCGCAATATTATACACAGACTTCTAAAGCCACGAGTTTGAAGTGAATGAATGTAAACTTTATGAATGAAAAGAGCATAAATCAAACATCGACCGCATTACTGTTGCCTCTAGTGCATCTCTCAGAAATCAGAGTTTTGCAAGAGTATTTTCACCTATAATAATACATCATACACGTTATATTATTTGTAAATATTTAAAAGGCAATTATTTAAACCTTAGGGTACGATATGATACGAATGAATGAATAAGCACAGCGTGCTCACAAATCAAACAGCTGCGTTGAACGTCTCAGTCTCTCAAAACCCAAATCAGTTTTCTCTCATGTTTAGGCTAATAATCATCTTAGATACAGATACATTTTCTACTTGTCCTACATGTTTGCATATTCACATTTTGCTGGTTTGTGCAGCACATGCACATTTGTTTAGTTGACTAAGTTCACTAAAATTAAAACTCGCTTAAAGATTTCTGCGTAATGAAAATGTGCACAATGAATTGATTCAGTCATGTTCAAATGATCACTAAACGTTTATCATGACATCTCTCTGCTTGCATGATAAATGTTATTTTAGAAATTAATAATTATTTTAGTTTAACTCGACATACTTGTTCAGTGATAACTACGAAAAATAGATAAAAAGTCATTATTGTCTTATCAAGTAACTGTACGATGTTGTGTCCGAATGCAGATATGAAAATGTTGTGATTGTTACAGATACAAATACTTGCTGTTACATGAAAATTTTAAAATGTACATATGTAATTGTTGCATAAGGCTATACATTAATAAGTGTTTATTGATAAAAAAAAAACTATTTAATGTGTTTTCATTTATAATAGCATGAACCACGAGTCGAGTAAGTCAAGTATTTTTTTTATAAAAAAAATCTACTAGTAGAAATCAGTAGTCTAGCAACCCCTATACTGTACAACATTAATCACTATTCCATAGTTGTAAAGGGTAAATTTACGGCTGTCAAGGAGTAGAGGTAAATAAAAAACAATCTAACAGGTAGAAAATTAAATTAGAAACATCTAAACTTTTCAGAATGCAGAAAGTGCACCGCTGCTCATGCACATCCTTCCCCGTAAAAAAATTGAAAGCTAAGCCCAGATGGAGAAACAGATGATTATAGCAGTACAAGGGTAGCCATTTTTTAAATGAATTTAGCAGAGCTACGGCAAGGGATTTTTAGTGCTGGAAATCCATTTATCCATTGCTGAACTTCTGCATCTTCATGGAGAGCAGGTCATGGTTGCCTAGCAACAGCAGACGCCACTGGAGCGCAAACATAGATCACAGGCTACAAAGTGCTTTGGAAAAAAGGAGAAAGTGGCACGCCTAGCTTTTTCAGTCACAACATCATGCAAATGTGGTTTTGTTTTGAAGGAGAATTATTATTTTATTTTTATTTTTTTTGCTGGACTCAGTCGAGACCAACGAGAACATTTGGCGAGTCCAATGACCAAGTTCGAGACAAGTCAGAGTGCAAACGCAACGAGTCCAAGACAATTCTGAGACGATAGAAAAATGTCTCCAGTCTTGGACTCGAGTACTACAGCCCTAGCATCACCTATCCTTGTGTTTGGAGTAAGCAATGTCAAGGTGCTGACACAGATGCTCATCCTATCTCTATCTGAACCAGAGATTGGTTTGTCACCATCAGTATAAGGATGCGTACGTCTGCATCCAGATCGTCAAGAGACACAGGAAGCTCTGAAGCTTTGAATGAAGCTTGCCAATACTTTATTATTCCATTGAACTAGCCTTGAAAGCCAATTGGGTGGCTGTCACATTAGGTCAAGGACTGACAACATGGCTGTGGTCTCATATATTGGTCAGAGAGGATTACACTCTCGCCCCCTGTCAGGTTGGTGAGACATGTTCTTCTTTGGACACAGATCAGGTTCCTGTCGATCTGGACTTACTCTTGCTCCCTCAGTTGGGTGAGTCTCATATTGCAAGGTTCGGCCGAGTGGAAGTGGATTGTTTGCCTGGTGCATGCGCATTGTCTCCTCCATCGCCTCTGGGTGTGGACGCTCTAGCCAAGAATGGCCCAGGACCAGTCTTCTGCCTTCCCGTTGACCTGTTTGCTTCCAAACGACTTTGTTCAAAGTAATGGTGGTCTGAGTGAACATCTGTTTTTGGTGGTGCCATTTTGGCCCACTCGTACATGGCGCTGTGTGCCCTTAAGTAGACACATTCTGGGCCCTTAAGGACCTTCCACAGGTTTATGTGGCTGCCATATCTGCTGATCGTTACCCATAGAGATGTTTCAGAAGGATGTCACCCTCTGGTTTTCCACTATGCAGGGATATGACAGCTTAGGCCTTTCCACCCAGCACAGATCCTTTTTGAGACTTATTTCGTTTGGAAGGCCTGGCAGGCCATCCATTTGAGCCGTTTAAGTTTGTCAGATAACTTTTGAAATCATCTATTCTCTATTAGAGGAATGAGGATCTGCAGGCTCTGTCAGCTCCTTTTGTATGGACTTTTCCCCAAGGTTGGTTAAGTCTTACTGCTTCCTAGGCCTAGTATATCCTAAGGCTGCTTCAACACTGTTCACTTTCAGCAAGTGGTTGGAGGCTTTCTGCCTTGTTAAGCGGGGTGAGATAGTACCATATCTTTAGCCTATGAGGCGTGTGGTGTGGCTTTGCCTCTAAGGTGCGTGCTCGTTTTACAAGAGCAATGGCTTCTTTTCATGCTCTCTTTAAAGAGCTTTGTATGGAGATGTCTGTGCTGCGGCAGGTTAGTCCTCTCCTAGCAGTTTCATCAAGTTCTACTTGTCTGGATCTGAGAATAGCTCCCGAGTCTCTTCCACTTGAGCAGACTCTTTCCTTGGTCTTCCAGTTATCTTTGGTACATCAGGCGTTATGGTATATAGTTCCCAAAGCAATGACGTCATTGCAGCATTGAAGTGAAACAATGAAAGGGAACATCTCTGTTACGTATGTAACCTTGATACTGGCCGTTACGTACCTTCAATAGCGCTTCCTACGTCAGTGTAAAATCTGATGAAATGGCGCTCAGCACACATATATGAGCATATGTACGTATGGGCGGTGCTAAGCGCTATTGGCCAATAAATTGGTGTGATGGTATAAGGGCTTCAGACATTCGTCACATCAGAAGTATTCCCAAAGTGATGACATCATCCCAGCATCTCGTTCCCTATTCAGGGAACCAAGGTTACATACGTAACTGAGATGTTTTTCATTCAGCACACATCTACCAGGTGAATGTTGTTTTTAATGTTTTCGAGCAGGAAAACTACATCACCATGACATTTATTTGTAACCTATCCATGTTTTGTGCAAATATGCAAATATGTCCCTGACACTCTTTTCTCATTCTGAATGAGTTTCTCTCTTTTGTTGAACCCAAAAGAAAATGTGTTAAAGAATGTTAGTAACCCCGAAGATGAACAGAGGTCTTAATGAAATAATTTTAATATTTGAGTGAACTAACCCTTTAATAGGATCAATGTATATTGTGTTTAATTTATTATTTTTTTTAATGCTCCTGCCAGATACTATTGTACTTGTTTATATTTATTTGTGTATTATGTGTATTTGTAATGTGTATCTTTGTTCTGTTTTTTTTATTTTCAATTTTTAATAACAAAGATTTTTATATTCTCCCACTTTGGCCTAAATATCCATACTTTTTCATGTTTTGTTATCTTAATGTAACAAGCTTTGTCTTTATTATAGGGTAATTAGTTTGGCTGTAATGCTCAAACAGCTTGCAAAAATAGAAAAACTGACATGACAAACAATAAAAATAAAACCATGATATTTCTAAATAACTAATTTACATTTTTGCCATATCCTGAACAAACAATACACCCTACCCATCCCCCTCTGTGCAGGCCACTGATCATTAATGTATGTCTGTGTTCATAACTGATAGACTTCGGTAAACTCCGCGCTGACATGTAACGTTACGACCGCTTCACAAACAATATACATTCACTTAAAGATTATTACAAAGATACAGTAATTTTTCTGTCATGTTAATGTTGCTTAAAAATAATAGATTATAAATATATTTAGGAAGAGTGCGCGTCTCACACACAAACTGTGTAGAGCACCGAGAGAGAGAAAGAGAGAGAGAGAGAGAGAGAGTGTAGCCTACTGTTTGTACCCATAAGATGATCACTGTCAGATGTAATCAGCCATCAATAGTTTAAAAATTATGAAAATAGATAGTGAATGTAAAAATATAGCCCAGAAAATGAAGGTCACGTTTTTCGTGTTTTTTTTTTGAAGCTTTGATTGTGTTTACAGTGTGCGATATAACATGCGTTCATGTTTCGCGTGTAAAAAAACAGTATTTTTCACACAATTCACTTATCTGTATACCGCTATTTTCACTGTCATAAAAACGGGGTGATGACTTCCTTGTTCTATAAAGTCCCTCCTTGTGCCAGTGGTTCCTGTGTTGTGATTCGACACCAGCTTAGCGCATGTTACCCTCCTGGAAATGCGATTGGGCTAGTTTTGGACTAGTTTTGAAAAGCAGGTGGGCAGGATTTGTTTTGAAAAACTGGCAATCCTGATCTGAACGCATGTGCTGGAGATGTATTTCTAATCACAGAATGCCTTTACTGATGAGATGCGCATGAAAATTGCATTCGATTTTTTTGCACAGCACTACCTTCTAGTTAACAAAGCTAAACAGCATTGCCCTTTGTGTAATAAGTTACAGAAACTGTTAAACGCACCAACTTAAATAATAAAATACACTTACCGGTATGTGGTCCATAAACAACACCTTCTCCAGACAAAGAGGGAACTGCTCCATCTTTCAATAATAATCTTTGCACGAATCCGGCATTAAACTGACTGAGATTGAGGAAGCTGCCCTCAGCAAAATGTGCTGCACATATTTTACATGTGGATTATAATTTTCGGGAACCAAGTTAAACATAAATTGTAACCATTGATCTCTAAGTAAAGCATCCCTGGGAAGACCAAACAAAGATGATTGGACTCCGAGATGAAAATAACAGCGTTTCGATGACATGGAAAACGACTCTTCAAACGCAACTCTTCCTCCTTCTCCCAGCGAGCGCAACAAGACCACGCCCCCTTTTTTGTGTATTCCTGTGGGCGGAGGCTAGTCAAAACAGTTTTAGTGACGTCATTACTGCAGGAAGTAGAGGGATGTAGTCCGAACTGATCGTTCGATGTAGGCAAATTCTGTTAAATAAAATATTTTGCTTGGCATTGAACTTTGAGCTTTAGAATTTTACAGATATTATTTATACTCTAACAACAACATTACACACTAACTAAAGTTTGAAACATGGCATCATGAAGAACGGGACCTTTAAGGTAACTTATTCATGTATTTATGATTTCCCTTGACTGTGTAGTTAATTTGCATTTTCATACAATCCTTGTAGATTTTTCTTTCTTTTTTCTCCCTTTTCCATTCTCAGATATTAAACCATAAACCATATATTAAATCTTTTTTTTTTTCTCTCTCTTTTGTGTACCGATTGCCATCTAGTCCTGATCGCAGAGTTAAGCTCCAGTCTCAGTCCTGTGCTGCTGAAGCAGCTGATCAAGGTCTTCAGGATCACCACAAACTTCAGACAAGTGTGTGGACAAACTGGAGATAAACTCTGCAGGATGCTGATATTGATATATGCAATATTTCACTGATATTCAATGATTTTTCCTGTTTTTCTCCGTTGAGTTTGTGTCAGATGCAGATAAAGAGTCACCAGGAACAAGTCACTGCATCTTTTGTCATGTAAGTTCACTTCAATAATTACAATAATAAGCTATTTTTATCTGTGACTCAGACATCCTCTTGGGACATTGTCTCAAACCCAGCAAACACCTTAACCTACGTTTATTGAAGTGGTAATATATAGGGGTGTCCCCGACTAGACTAGATTTTCATAGTCAAATTGGAATTTTCTTATCTTGCTTTTAGTCGATACTAAGGACTCACAACATTTTTTTCATAATAGCGCTCTCATTATAACGTTATGTATATGACAGTAGTTATTAATGTTCTGCATGTCTTAATGTTATTGAATGTTCTGCATTTTTGCATTTACCGTATCATGAAGAGCTTTACTGTGTACACACACTCTATTAAAGAATACCCGCCCAAAAATAGCATAGAGTACTGGCGGGGGTTGATTTAGAATTTTCTGAGAAGTCGTCTCGTTGGCAGGCCAGAAGGGCCTACGTACTCCGGTGGGAGCGACTTAGAAGGGTAGGCCCTACCGGCTGCAGGTACTGAACTACGTGCTTGTGAGCGTCCGGTCAGTAGGACTCGAGCCGTTGCTCAACGGGAGCTTGTGGCATAACATCTGAATGTCTAGGAAACCTCAGTCAATAAAGATTTTTTTAAACAATGGCACTTCACTTTTTTTTCTTAAAATTTTATTGCAACCATATAGCCTACGAATCTATGAAAATGCATATTTTACAATTAAAGAAAACTTAGAAAGTGTGGGTTTCTTCTGGTGGTTGGATTTTTACTTCAATAATGATGTCC
Organism: Carassius carassius; assembly: GCF_963082965.1. Taxonomy (NCBI): domain Eukaryota; kingdom Metazoa; phylum Chordata; class Actinopteri; order Cypriniformes; family Cyprinidae; genus Carassius; species Carassius carassius. Next base: position 30,545,627 of record NC_081770.1, read on the forward strand.
AAGTTTAAGAATAGCTAGAAGTATCTCTCTCTCTCTCTCTCTCTTTCTCTCTCTCTCTATTTAAAGTGCACCTGTTATGAGTGATTAAAGGTTCAATTTTGATTTTTATAATCTCCAACAACACGTTGACATGCATGCAAGGTCAAGAAACATTTTCTTTTTCTTATAATATGCATTTATTTTTACCCTGCTTTTAAGGACTCCCAGATGATTCGCTCAGCGATTAATTTTTTTAAACCCCTCCTTTGTGTGATGCTAGTCTGCGGTGATTGGTCTTATTTTCATTTGATCTCACCTGTAATGCCTGATAAAGCAGCTTTTGTGATCTGCAGTGCTGCGTTGTGTACAGTGTTACTGGAGAAACAGCTATTTTTAGTGCTTTTTTTAGTATGGGTCACCACCATTACAAGTGCCATATAAAATTATGCCAATACAGACATTTAAGGAATTAGCTGCCTGCTAAATCTGCTTAAACTGTTTAATGTTTACTCTTACCTTGATATTCTCTTAAGAAATCTTAAACATAGCCTTTAAGTTACCGTTTAGACAACTTTTACTTAAACATTTAGGTACCTTCTCCAGAATGTTTCTAACCTGTTTAGAGATTATTCTAATGACCTTTGCATTTAGTTAATTTAGCTCTATATAGAACATAGTGAGTCAAATTGTATTTTTAATGCCAGTGGTCAGGAGGCGGTGAGGTGTGTTCCTGCTGGTCCTTTCAGTGCATCGTCCTGATCAACGACTTAATCAAGCCGATTGGTGGGGATGTAGTGGAAAGCATATTTCAAGTTCATAGCAGGGCCCCTCTATGACCACTATAGAGGTTTACTACATTTTGATTGGATCTTGGTGGACTAACATACGCAAACTGTCAAACTCCATCAGACACCTCTTAGAGGGCAAGAAGAAGACCTTTGGTACAAAGCCCAAGAAGGACAAGATTTTAATTGGTCAAAATGCGGTTACACCCCTTCACCTACCTGGCAATATAATCCTCATCAGCATGGGATAAAGATACCCTTTCAAAAGACACTCCTTGTTCTGAGTATCATATCACCATCAATCTGAGCCTCTGGCCCATGAGAAAAGAAGCAATAAAGGTCTCCAACTTTTGAGGCAGCAACAGACAAATAATCTTTCACATATTTGTTTGATGCATAATAAGTTTATTCGCCTTATTTCTTTTCAGATAACGTAGCTCTGACAAAGCAACAACCAACATAATCACTTGCATTTTATACAAATTATGCAATTTATTACTTTTTCATTCATGGTATCCATTTAGTAGTTGTCAATTACACATGTCTATCTTTTCTTTATACAATTAATATTTCTCATATTAGTTTGATGCATAATAAGTTTATTCACTGCATTTTATACAAATTATGCACTTTATTACTTTTTCATTCATGGTATCCATTTAGTAGTTGTTGATAACACTAGTCTATCTTTTCTTAATACAACTAATTGTATTACTCTTGTGTCTTATTTGTGTTAATGATAGAGAAATAGGCTCTACAAGTTAGGTATCCCACCAATCTTTCTTCTGTGATGTGCTCAAAACCACACCTTGAGTGACATAACGTCAACAGTGACATGTACCCATCACTGCACTATTTCAACTCCCAAAGGTGGTGAAAGCAAATTCACTTCAGTATCAGCATTTGTCCAGGTGACAGTCTTGTTCAATATGTGTTGTTTAGATTCAGTTGTTTGGAGCATGTGGAGTTTCCACTGTCAAATACTGCACATTAAAAGAGAGATAAAAAAACACTAAGATCTGCTTTAATACAAGATAATAAATAAAAGCAATTACTCAATAACTTACTGTAGTTTCTTCAGTTTAAAGTGTGGATCCTCCAGTAGAGCAGAGAGCAGCTTCACTTCTGAGTCTCCCGGTATATTACTTCTCAGATCCAGTTCTGTCGGGTGTGATGGGTTTGATCTCAAAGATGAAATCAGAGCAGAGCAACCTTCCTCTCCAATACTACAGTAACTCAGCCTGCAGAGAGTGAAGAACATGAATGATCTCTGAGACTGTGTTTAAGTTTTAGGGTGAGAGTGTGTTTATATGTGTTTGTATGAGCTCTACTTTTTCTATACACCAAGATCAGTGCTATAGAGATTTCAATTTGCCAGCAGCTAAAACATCAATTTAAATGCACTCTACGCACATGATTCCCGATTTTGCTGCTGAACTAGTTTATAATACTATATATGTGATAATGTTAAAATAAGAGTAACATTATAGTATAACTATGACATATATTTCATTTGTGTTTCTTTAAAGTTCACTTAATTTGGATCAAGTTTACATTTTATTGTAGCTCTATGTTTAATCTGACTCTAATTTTCAAGTGATCATTAAATTTAGAATGTGTTTCATATTAGTAACTAATCTCAAATATTGGTAAAAACAATTGAGGTATTTGATTATACTGGACATCCTATCCATTTGTAGATTATATGGGTCTTGCTTCTGGTCTCATTTCCTTCCAGGTATTTTTAGCTGTACAAAACAGCTTGTTTTGCTGCTTGATATTACAAATCGGTGTGTCTTACCATATTATTTTAATGTATTATCTTAATTATGGACTTATAGACTTTCATCTGCATTGAAAAATAAGGAAGATACTTTCAATTATTCATACATCATTGGCCTGTTGTCACATTTGAGTCTCACACCGACCGGAGGTCTTGGATTTCAGTCTTACAAACTCTCCAATCTGAATTTAGTCAGAGGAGCAAGGTTAACATATCTTTAAATCGTTCATCTACTGCTTGCTCAGAACAAAAAGTGTAGTTTGTTAGACACTTCAGCACAACTTGGTAAGTCAGTGATGGACAAAAATCAAAAGGTCTCTGATGATGTGCCTGCTCTAGACTGGACTATTGTAATGCACTTCTAGGTGGTTGTCCTGCATCTTCAATAAACAAGCTACAGGTAGTACAAAATGCAGCAGCTACAGTCCCTACCAGGTCAAGAAAATATGATCATATTACCCCAATTTTACAGTATCTGCACTGGCTACCTATTAAGTTCTGTATCAGTTATAAATTATTATTACTTACCTATAAGGCTCTAAATGGTTTAGCTCCTGCGTACCTATCGAGCCTTATACCACGTTACAATCCATCACACTTCCTAAGGTCACAAAACGCTGGACTTTTGGTAGTTCCTAGGATAGCAAAGTCCACTAAAGGAGGTAGAGCTTTTTCACATTTGGCTCCCAAACTCTGCAATAGCCTTCCTGATAATGTTCGGAGTTCAGACATACTCTCTCTGTTTAAATATAGATTAAAAACGCATCTCTTTCGCCAAGCATTCGAATAATGTATCTCTTAAATTGTGACTGCACTTGTATCTGATCAAATGCGCATTCTTATTTTTTAGCTTGGGTTAAACTAATGAATTAATCCAACTTTGTTGGAACAGCAGCTATGCTAATGATGTCTCTATTTGTTTCTATGTTTTGCCACAGAATTTACATCCCGTGGTAACTAGGATTTACACAAGCTCCAATCTGGATCCAGAACACCTGAGAAGAGATGATGCTGACCCCTCAGAAGACCCCAGATGATGTTAACCCTGAATCAACAAACAGAACTAACCAATATTGCTACAAGTGTGACTGCATCATACAATAATTGCTGTTAATAATGTTCATCGTCTGGCTAACTACGTCTTGTATTAATTTTTCTGAAAATTCCTGTCATATGCGCACAAACTGACAATCACCACTTATAAGCTACTACTAAATATTGTTCTTTAAATATTGTTTCTTTAGTCTGTTCTGTCCTGGACACAGATTTGAGGAAACATCAGCCTCCACATGATCTACTAGTCATGATGAGCTCAGGAGAGATCAGAGTAAATCAAATATAATATTTTATATGTCAAGTAAGAATGTATCATGCTAACTACATAATTAAACAATAAGTATCCAATTCAGAGATAATAAATACATAATATCAGTTGCTCAAAGATTAATCTAAGAGTGAGAGGTGCATACCTGACAGCGGAAGAAGTAGCATTTATTAATGCTGTTCCTCTCATATAAATACACTTCAAACTGATAAAAATATTCAAGACTTGGTGTTATTGAGTACAGGTTAATCTGTTATTGATGGATTTGAGAAAGATTGTCAATCTGTCATTTTTTTATAATTTATCTGTATATTTAATTTAGTGAATTACAGCAACACTGTAAAGTGGCTAAAGTACTGTACAATTACAGTAAACTACAGACAAATGTACTGCCAATATTTTACTCTTAATGTACAGGACAATGTTCATTACATTATAATTCTATATGCAGCACAAATAAAATATACATTACTTCATATGTGAAGCTACAGCCAATTAATTTTTGCAAATTCATATAATTTTGGCTCACACTTTTACTTTGTTGTTCAATGGTCTATAAGTGTATATACAAACACACATTTGTTTAGAGTACATTCAGTATAAACATTGTATTTGTTCATTTACATTTTGATTTTTAAAGGAATTGTTCTCCCAAAAATATAAATTGTCATAATTTTCTTCCCTGCGCATCGTTCCTAACCTGTATGAGCTTCTTTCTTCTGTGAAATGCAAAACTTGATATTTCGAATAATGTTGACAAAATGTTTTGGGAACATTGCTTTGCACTGTGTGGACAAAAAAAAAATTCTCAAAATATCTTATTTTCCACAAATAAAATCATAATGTTTAATTTTTGGGTGAACTATCCCTTTAGCATGAAATGTTTTTGTTTGGAAGTATTTTTACACAGTTTGTTGTGTTCAATAATATAATAACACTCACTCTAGTTTCTCCAGTTTACAGTGTGGATCCTCCAGTAGAGCAGAGAGCAGCTTCACTCCTGAGTCTCCTGGTTTATTATAGCTCAGATCCAGTTCTGTCAGGTGTGAGGGGTTTGATCTCAGAGCTGAAATCAGAGCAGCACAGCCTTCCTCTCCAATACTGCAGTTAATCAGCCTGCGCAGAATGAAGAACATGAATGATCTCTGAGACAGTGTTTAAGATTTAGTGTGAGAGTGTGTTTCTGTTTGTATTTGCATGAGCATGTATTTGTTTTCTTCAAACCTTTTGTAGTAGTATACATGCAATAATGTTAAAATATTAAGAGTAACATTACAGTATAACTAGGACATATTACTCTGAAGTTGGGTAGAATGTGGGGAGGTTGGGAGACATCACTCTTCATTTTTTTCTCACAATGAATTAGGGAAAGTAGCATTTATGAATGTAGTTTCCTGTTGTATAATTAATCTTCAAGGTCTTTGTGCCACTGAGTACATGAGTACATTTCATATTTTGGAGAAAGATTTAACAATTTGTATGTATTATTTTTGGATTATACTTACGCAGTTTTTTTAATGGTACATAAGAGTATTTACAAACATACATTAAAATGTATATATAATTCTAATAATTTTATTTGATAATTCATATTTTGTGACTCGTGTGTGGTAGTTTACAATGGGGTTAAAGATGGACTCATGTAAAATGCACATTTAAAATTATTTCAGACTAATGTAGCAAATGAGAATCATTAAAATTACTGGCTTATATTTGAAACAAAGGTCTTGTGTTAATGTTTTCCGTTTTGTTCAATGTAATTGAATCAACAGATTTTTCAATAACTGAAAATATGAAAAGGATGATATTTGGGGTAAAAAGAGTTAATCACCATATTTTTATGAAACATATTTAAAATATGACACCCCTCACAAAATATAATCAGTTTATCAATATAGATTATGTAAAGTCATATTAAGTTATTGTGAGATCTTCAATTATTGTAAGATTCTTACACGTTTTCCTTAATAATGAAACATTCCTGTATTTTTGTTTTATAAATCCATTTTGCAATGTACTCAGTTAATAATAGTTAATTATTTTATCAAAGCAGAATATGGTACAAACATTACTGAAGGGGTTGTTTTAGACAATAATTAACTTATATATAATGCAAAACATATTACTTTAGTTCAAATATTTGTATCAATATGGTAGCCCTTTAGCCTCCTACGAGAGAAGCACTTCTAGATTCTAGCAGTCACTGCAGCTAGAAAAAAAGAAAAACACTACAGTGCTGGTTTTTATAAAAGACTCCATCTAAATACTGCAATTAATTAGATGCAAATTTCAATATTTTATTTATTTATTTCTTACATTTATTTTAACCCTCAAGAATCCTTCACATAGCAGCCCTTAATTTGTTCTTCGAAGGTCTCACCAGTGATACCATTTTTTTTAAACAATCAATTTTGTAGTTTTCTGTGATTTTTGGTGATTTTAATTATTTATTTAGCTCTAAAAGTACCATATTGTTATGTTAAATATGCTTATTTTATGTCATATTTAATATTTCTTATACTTCAGTGAAAACAAATCATTCCAGTAAGTTCAGAGAGCCAAAAAGTAACATTTTCATGAGTTTGGTGACATCTGGTGACATATGAAGGTATAAATAAATAAATAAACATTTCATAGCCACTATATGACTGTTGTACTCAATGGCTGGATATAGGCTGAAATCTATAAACCATTGATGTAATGAACTTAACCTCTTACGTTTTAGATTTTATCACAAGTTATATGAAGGGCTGAACAATTACATCTGTGGGCTGAACAATTATAACAAAAATCATAATTGTTGATTATTCCCTTGAAATTGTAATTGCGATTATTAATTATCATTATCAAAATTTACATGATGTTTGAATGATGTTTAAACCATTGTTTCATGCAACTGTATGCCATATTTTTTGCATTAAAATAAACAAGATGAAAACACTGTAACCTGTAAAACTGCAAAACCTGCTTTTCTATAGTATTAAGCCTCAAATGTCAACTATACATTGCATTGGTTTCTTTTTTAAATGATAAAAAAAGTAAAAATATGAATGGTATTATAATATTATACTGAAACTAAAATTAAAATAATGGGAAAAACTTTTAAGATAACATCGAAAGGAAAAACGCATCTTAAGCACGCAGAATAACATAAGTGGACTTGGAATTAATTGCCGCCTTGAACAATTACATAATTTTGGCATCCATAATTGTATTTGTGATCAGAAATTTGATTAATTATGCAGTGTGTGTGTGTGTGTGTGTGAACTTATGTATATGGTTTATGAGGACACAAATGTGTATAATGACATGGATACTAAACTGAAAAATGGTTTATGAAGACACTTCCTGTGTCCCCGTAAAACCAAAGTCTTAAAAAAAAAAAAAAACATACAAAACAGTTTTTTTATGAAATTCAAAAATTGCCAGTAGTTTTCTGTAAGGGGTAGGTTTATGTGTAGGGCAATAGAAAATACAGTTTGTACAGTACAAAAAAAACATTATACCTAATGGGGAATCCCATTAGTGTGTGTGTGTGTGTGTGTGTGTGTGTGTGTGTGTGTGTGGTTTTGTGTGTGGGGGTCCGTGCTCACTCAATGGTTTGTAAATGGGTTTGTGCGTTCGTGTTTATTTCACATTCATTTTCTATCTGTGTCCATTTTTGTCCACAATAGACAAATTATGGAGTTTTTTTTTTATCAACCACTTAAAGCTGCAGTAGGTACCTTGTGTAAAAATGTATTTTTTACATATTTGTTAAACCTGTCATTATGTCCTGACAGTAAAATATGAGTAAAATAATCTGTAAAAAAAAATCAAGCTCCTCTGGCTCCTCCCAGTGGTCCTATTGCCATTTGCATAAATACACCGCTCCCGGTAAGAAACAACCAATCAGAATTGTGGTCAGTAACTTTTTTTGTGTAAAAATGTACAAAATGTATATAATAAGCGAGTACACCATAAATCCATTTTCCAAACCATGTTTTTTGCCTGTCCTGAATCACTAGGGTACACCTATAATAAATGTTTATATTCAGACTATTTTAGATTGCTTCGGGGGTACCGCGGCGGAGTTACCCAGTACCTTTGTGATTCTTCATAGACATAAACAGAGAGAAGTAGCTCCAGCTACAATGTTCTTCCGCAAGACAGAAGCAGTTCTGCTTATTAACCGCTAGAGCATCAAAAGTTACGGACTGCAGCTTTAACTTTGTTGAATTGAGGAACTGAGGGTGAGAGGGCAGCAAACAGAACCACTTCTACAGAAAACCTTATAGTTACTGAGATGTGATGAGACTCACCGTAGTTTCTCCAGTTTACAGTGTGGATCCTCCAGTAGAGCAGACAGCAGCTTCACTCCTGAGTCTCCTGGTTTATTACCACTCAGATTCAGTTCTGTCAGGCGTGAGGGGTTTGATCTCAGAGCTGAAATCAGAGCAGACCAGCCTTTCTGTGTAATATAACACCTGGAAAGACTGCAGAGAATATACAGAAAATTACAAATGAGTTATTAGAGCTTGACTCACGTCCAATATAATTGCTGAAAAACACAGATGTAATAATGCACTTCTAGTTGGTTGTCCTGCTTCTTCAATAAACAAGCTACAGGTAGTACAAAATGCAGCAGCTAGAGTCCCTACCAGGTCAAGAAAATATGATCATATTACCCCAATTTTACAGTCTCTGCACTGGATACCTATTAAGTTCCATATCAGTTACAAATTATCATTACTTACCTATAAGGCCCTAAATGGTTTAGCTCCTGCATACCTAACTAGCCTTATACCACGCTACAATCCATCACGCTCCCTATGGTCACAAAACGCTGGACTTTTGGTAGTTCCTAGGACAAATATTGCTAGAAGTGTGACTGCATCATATAATAATTATTAATTATTAATAATGTTCATCGTCTGGCTGACTACGTCTTGTAGTAGGATTTTCAAAAAATCCTTTCATACGTGCACAGACTGACAGTCACCACTTATAAGCTATTACTAAATATTGTAGAAACATAATTTTCTGTAAAGTTGCTTTGTATCGATTTGTATTGTAGAAAGCGCTATATAAATGAACTTCAATTGAATTGAATTTATACATATTATAGATAACAATTAAACCAGACACAGAGAGTGACTCACAGAGAGTAAAGTCCCATTTTAATAGACTTCATACTCTAACCGAAATTGATTGATTTGACTCAACAAACAGGTTGACCAAATATTCCCATAAATATTCTTTCCCAAACTACTTGAGTCTTAACTTTAACTACTGAAAAAGATATTATGCATTCTCATTTGTCTCATTCTCATGGCTTACAGTTGTGTTCAAAATTATTCAACCCCCTAGAGACTGCAGTACTTTACAAATACAAGCTTTTCTGAAGATCCAGGATCTAATAAAACTTGCATCTATAACAGTTCACTGGCATATTAAAAGTGATATTGTCAATATATAATGTAATATATTTGAGTTATAAGATTTTTTAATAATACTGCTATGTCATAATTATTCAACCCCTATTCAACATTGCTGTTTTTAAATCACTTATTTGCATGGTGGGGAAAAAAACCATCTCAAAACACAATTAAGCCTTAGAAACTCTATTAAAAACAGAATTAGCTTGAGCTGTTACACATACAGTTTGGCCCATGCATGTATTGAAGTTGAGTAGCAAAAATGTCAACAGAGATCTCACAAAAGCTAAAGAGAATAAATATCATAGTACTTTAGAAAGGCTAAGGCTATATGAAGATTTCCAAGACTTTGAAAGTTCCTAGAGACACAGCTCTCAGCCTTATTCCTTAGCTTAAAGTGTGTTTTACCAGAAAATCTTTGAGGTTGTGGAAGAAAAAGCACAATATCATAAAATGTTTAATCAGAGCAACTGAGAAAAAACTTGCAATGTACAGCCAAAGACTTGCAAGATGACCGGATGAAAGGAGAAAACAATTTCAATGCAGTGTGTAAGAAAAACACTAGACAAGTATGGCCTTCATGTTGAGACATCTTGATAAATACCACTCTTGATCAAGAAGAACAAAAAGCCAACTTGAACTTGATAAAATTCATTTGTGTGGACCTGTGGAGCTCTGGAGGAATGTTTTATGGAGTGATATGACCAAACTGGAACTTTTTGGACCAATGGATCAGCGGTATGTCTGCTGCAAAAAGTGCAAAATGTGCAAAATGTCTGCTGAAAAAAAAGGCAAAGCTCATAAGCAGAAGAACACCATCTCCATCCTCAAACTTGGAGGTGGATCAGTCCTGTTATGGGGTTTCTTTACTGTAGAAGGAAGTGGAAATCATGACTGTATGAAGGACATCATGGATTCTTTAAAGTGTCAGGCCATTTTGACAAGAATTGTGATGCCTTTGGTGCAAAAACTGAAGCTGATGATCAATGGACTTTCCTGCAGGCCAGTCATACCAAAGTACACATCCAAATCTACTACTGCTTGGTTCAGGGATCAGTCAAATAATGTACTTGAGGGACCTGTTCATTCTCCAGGCTTAATTCTCATTTCAAATATCTGGTTGAATTTGAAGAAAGCAGTGGCAATGTGAAAACCAAAGATTATCAGTCATCTAAAAGCTTTTTCAGGTGTGGAATGGGCCAAAACTGTAGTAGAGAGGTGACAGAAGATTCTAAACACTTACAGACAGCGTTTATAGGTAATTTTAAAGAATAAAAGATTCTGCACAAAGGGGGTTGAATAATTTTGAACATGAATGTTTAGAGCCAATTCGAATTTTATCATGATTCATCAATGTTCCATTCTCAGAATCACTCAAAAGTGTAGGGATGCACCGAATATTCGGCCACCGAAAATTTTCGGCCGAAAATGGCCAAAAAGTGCATTTTCGGTTTTCGGCCGAAACACTTTTATTACCGAAACAACACGGCCGAAATGTTATGATGACGCAAACAGAAACCGCGACCTGCACGTGCACCTGCATAGCGCAGACCACGAGCTCCCCGCGTCATTCACTTCACACCAGTGGGTCTTAATAGAGAACATTCTCTCTATTCTTATTCCTTTATTCGCAGCACTAAAGCGTCTCCTAACAAAGAGATTGAGACGGACCACGAAGTGAAAACAAAGAAAAGTACAGTCTTATAGAGTCTGTTAGCACACGTCTCACTGAGATCTTTTCGGATCCTCCGCACTTCATCGCGAATGTGCTTGATCCGCGTTATAAAGACCATTACTTGGACGCGGAAATATGGCAGAGCACACGAGAAATGCTCCAGGCCGCGCTGGATGCGGAGAACCCGCGTGGAGACGGAGAAGCGCCAAGCGCAGGAGACTGAGATCAGAGCGCAAAAAAAAAAAGACTCGTCTCTGCATATATAATACACACACATATACATATACATGCATAATATCAGATTGTAGCCATATTTCTGCTAGATTTTTTGCTAGATTTCTGCTTTAATTTGATAAAAATGTTTATTTATGCCCTGGCCCTATTTAAATACACTCTCTCAAATATTTCTCAAATGTCAGGCAGATGACAAGCTCAACTGCTCAACAGCTAGATGGTTATCTGTCTGAAGTCCCCATCCCCAGAAGTGATAACAGTCTTGCCTACTGGAGAAGTAATGCACTTTCTAGTACTACAGAGAAAAATTTCAAATGCTCTTCACCTAAATGCACTTTTTATGAGAGAACAGTTAATTTTAAAACCTTTCTGCAGGCCAGTAGGCCTGTACATTATTATTTAATATACAGATGAGTGGGATTAAATTTTAGTTTGAATTTTATTTTATACTGTGCATTGTTGCAATGTGCTTAATAAATATTTGCATAATTTGTAATTATGCATTTTTATGTTTTTTTATAATTTATGTAATTGTAATTATCTTTGAAACTTTAATATTAATTTATGCAATTGCAATGTTTTAATTTTAGTAAAGTTAGTACACGGTCATAGCAATAAATGCAATGGTACTAATAATTGGGATAATTTCTTTCGGTGTTTCGGTTTCGGTTTTCGGCCTTGGTTTTCTCTTTTTCAGTTTTCGGTTTCGGCCAAGAATTTTCATTTCGGTGCATCCCTACAAAAGTGTATTAACAAACTTTCTCTAATACTTTACTGATGCCTTTGTTAAATTGATTTCATAAAATGTTATCCTCCACATCAAATTGTCTTGCAAGTCAAGGGGGTTGAATAATTTTGAACACAACTATATGAAAGGCAAAGGTCTCTAGATTACGCTTATTTTACCAAAATAAAATCTTATCATGCCTTGATTTTTAATTATTGAATTAGGACAGAAAGGTCAAACTTTGCTTAGGCAAAAGTCTTGTCACATCTTTAAAGGATTCAACCAATCACAGAATAGAGTGTTTGTGATAAATACTGTAATTAACACATTCCCAGGTGTTTAGAAGAACCCCAGCACACCCAACCTTCATCTGACGTGCATCCTGACCTCTGACAGAATGCCAAAGATTCAACCAACAGACCAAAGTGCTGATCATCAAGAGCCTGAAGACCAAGTCTCCTGCTGAGGTGGCAGACATCTTTAATGTATCTATACGTGGAGAGGATAAGAAAAAGATTTGAAGAAACTGATGAAGTTCATCTGAGGCCCAGGTCAGGCAGGCCCCGTAAGACAACTGATCGAGAGGACCATTTGTTGGTTCGACAGTCCAGGACAAGCCCTTTTTCAACTGCAGCAGAGCTACATAAGAACTGGTCTCCAGAAACCCAAGTATCTACATGAACAGTTTGTTGAATTCTTTCACGCAGTGGTCTCAATGACCGAATTAGTGCTCAGGAACCAGCATTAAACAGAAGACAACTAAAAAATCGTGTTGCAGTTGCCAAAACCCACAGCTTGCAGGAAGGATGGACTGTGGAAAAGTGGCAGAAGGTTGATTTTTTCAATGAATCATCTATTGAACTGCATCCCAATCATCACAAATACTGCAGAAGACCTATTGGAACCTGCATGGACCCAAGATTCACACAGAAAACAGTCAAGTTCGGTGGAGGAAAAAATCATGGTTTGGTGTTACATTCGGTATGGGGGCATGCCAGAGTTCTGCCGAGTGGATGGCAACATCAACAGCCTGAGGTATCAAGACATTATTGCTGCCCATTACATTCCAAATCACAAGAGAGGGCAATTTTTTCAGCAGGATGGCACTCCTTCTCATTCTTCAGCCTCCTTATCAAAGTTCCTGAATGCAAAGAAGGTCAAGGTGCTCCAGGATTAGCCAGCCCAGTCACCAGACATGAACATCATTGAGCATGTTTGGGGTAAGATGGAGGAGACATTGAAGATAAAATCATAGAATCTTGATGAACTCTGGGAGTCCTGCAAGAATGCTTTCTTTGCCATTCCAGTTGACTTTATTAATAATTTATCTGAGTCATTGCCGAGATGTATGGATGCAGTCCTCCAAGCTCATGGAAGTCATACACAATATTAATTATTTTTCCACTGCACCATGACTTTATGCTCTGTACTGTAGATTATTTCTGTTAAGTGACAAGACATTTGTCCAAACAAAGTCTGACCTTTCTGTCCTAATTAAATAATTAAAAATCAAGGTAAGATAAGATTTTATTTTGGTAAAATAAGCGTAATCTAGAGGCCTTTGCCTTTCTTATAAGCCACTTCTGATTCCAAATGATCAACTAGAAGTCAAGTTATTATTTGTTGTTCCAACAACTTGGATAGGCAACATGATTTTTGTCAGGGAGTGTATATATAAGAATTTGGCTTGATTTTTCCATTTTATGTTTCAGGATAGAAAATGGTTAATATTTGATCTTCACATCTAGGTGGACATTTAAACACACATTTCTGCTGACTGACTTATTAATAAAGGTTACAAATTCTCCAAAATTACAATTAATGTCTATCCGGAGTCCTCGTTTGATGCAAAAATGGGTCTTTGTGGGAAGTTGCGTAAACTGTTAGTGTTGTACAGTTTGCTTTTGTTTGTTTGTTCTTGTTTTTTGCAACATTCATCAGATGATTTGTTGACCAGAGAATAGTTTGCTAATTCAAGACAGTATTGAATGTTGTAAAATTAAACATTGTTAATGTTACTGAAGACTTCTGCACATGTATATCTGATGTACAAACAAAGTGTCATGAAATTATTCAAGCTAGCCTTATCCATGTTAATATATATTTAAATAAAGTAAAAAAAAAATTAAGAAATATTTTGTTTCATAATATTTATAATGAAATATAATATATAGGAATTATTAGATAGAAATTTAATTATTTTAATTTATTCCAACAAACCTGAATGCAACTTTTAAGTGCTTGATGTTGATCCCAATCCAATATTTGTAAAATCAGAGTAACAACCATGGTCCTCTTATCAAACACATTATCCATCATTATCCATCATTAGTGGAGTGTCAAATAAGAAAGACTTCAAAATATATACAGAAACAATGTAGAGAAACACAGGCCTACTATATAAAATAAAGTCAATAAAACATAGACACTGTAAAATACTCACTCAGCCTTTCTAGATGCTTGGATCACTGGCAGCAGCCTCAGAAGACATTCTTCTGATTGATCATATTTCCTCAGTTTAAACTCATCCATCTCTTCTTCTGAGTTCAACAGCACAAACACCAGAGCCGACCACTGAGCAGCAGACAGAGAGACTCCAGAGAGACGATTGAGACCTCTTCCACTCAGGAATGTTTGTACTTCCTGCTCTAGTGAACGATCATTCAGTTCATTCAGACAGTGGAACAGATTGATGGATTTCTCTGGAGAGGGATTCTCCCTGATCTTCTGTTTGATGTATGCAGCTGTTTCCTGATTGATATCAGAGCTGATTACTGTCTTTCTCAGGAGACCTTGTAAGAGAGTCTGATTAGACTCTAGAGAGAGACCGAGAAGGAACCGGAGGAAAAGATCCCAGTGTCCGTTCTCACTCTGTAAGGCCTTGTCCACTTCTCTCTTCAGTAAACTGATCATTGGTGACCTGAACACATTCTTCAGTCCTGTGTTTTGTTCAGAAAAGGACAGCAGCTTGAATAAAGCAGCAAGAAACTCCTGAATACTCAGATGAACAAAGCTGAACACCTTCCCCAGCTGCAGTCCAGACTCCTCTCTGAAGATCTGGGTACAAATTCCTGAGTACACGGACACTTCTCTGACATCAATGCCGCTCTCTTTCAGGTCCTCCTCATAGAAGATCTGGTTCCCTTTTTCCAGCTGTTCAAAAGCCAGTTTTCCTAGAGACAGAATAGTCTTTCTAGCCTGATCAGAATTGATTTCAGATTCCCCATCATACTTCTGTGTCTTCACTTTGGTCTGAAAGATCAGGAAGTGTGTGAACATCTGTGTGAGAGTCTTGGGGATCTCTGCACTCCCTGCTTTACCCATCATCCTCTCCAGAACAGCGGCTGAAATCCAGCAGAAGACTGGGATGTGACACATGATGAACAGACTTCTTGATGATCGGATGTGTTTGACGATTCTCTCAGCCAGACTCGGATCCTTTATTCTCTTCCTGAAATATTCCTCCTTCTGAGGGTCGTTGAATCCTCGTATCTCTGTGACCTGGTGGACACACTCAGGAGGGATCTGATTGGCTGCTGCTGGTCGAGAGGTGATCCAGAGGAGAGCAGAAGGAAGTAGGTTCCCCTTGATGAGGTTGGTCAGCAGCACATCCACTGAAGCTGATTCTGTCACATCAGACAAGCTCCGACTGTTTTTGAAATCTAGACGCAGTCGACTCTCATCCAGACCATCAAATATGAACATGACTTTGTAGTCCTCATAATCTGCTGACTTTAATTCTTTGGTTTCTGTGTGAAGGTGGTTTAGAAGATCCACAAGGCTGAGATGTTTCTGTATCAAGTTCAGCTCCCTGAAAGGAAGTGGAAATATGAAATGAACGTCCTGATTGGCTTTTCCTTCAGTCCAGTCCAGAATGAACTTCTGCACAGAGACTGTTTTTCCAATCCCAGCGACTCCTTTAGTCAGCACAGTTCTGATGGGTTTGTCTTGTCCAGGTGAGGGTTTAAATATGTCATTGCAGTTGATTGGTGTCTCCTGTGTCTCTGGTCTCCTGGACACGGTCTCAATCTGTCTCACCTCATGTTCATTATTGACCTCTCCACTGCCTCCCTCTGTGATGTAGAGCTCTGTGTAGATCTCATTCAGACGTGTTGAGTCTCCATGATTGGACAGTCCTTCACTGAGTCTCTGATATTTATCCTGTAGTCTGGATTTGAGTTTTTGTTGATACACAGGCATCAGTTCTGAGCAAAGGAAATAATTGTTGTTATTGGCAGAGCAATATTTTAAAAATGTATTTTTAGGTTTGATATGTTAGATATTAGATTGTATCGTGACATTCAGGAACATTAGTGACTGAAGACAGAAGGTTGATAATAAAAACACAGGCTATAATCTACTGATCCAGAGCTCTTACTGGTCTGTAGTGTGTCAGCGAGGTCTGTCTGGTTCATCTTCCTCAGGAGGAGCAGTGTGATCTTCAGAAGACCCTCTCTGACTCTGTTATGACCCTCATCAACATTACGGTCTCGTTCAGAGCATTCTGGGTAATCTGGACTCAGTAGTCTCTTAAAGCTTTTTAACTCAGAGATGATTTTGTGCTCAAGCTCCTGAAATCACAGTTAATATTCAAACAATAAACCTGCATTCAGTCACAGAGAAGGTGAACCAAAGGATCAATACACAAGAGTTAAAGCATGAATATTAATAAACATCACTGAATTATATCAGACCTGCTAATAACTTCACTGTATGCTCAAACATCAGCGTCTACAGATACTGAGGTTAAAAGAGAGAGTTTGACTGGATTGGCTGTTTGTTAGATTGATGTTCATCTTTGTGCAGCAGTCAGGTTACATATGGATTCATCTTCTCTACTTTAGTGGACATTGATCTGCTTTATAGTGGCCTACAACTTATCTTACGTGTGTGGAGGAAAGTAAATATGACTATTACAGAGAAGATTTCACAGATTTTTCAATTGTTATTGTGTTGGATGGACACACACACATGCACACACGCACACACATACACACACACACACACACACACACACACACACACACACACACACACACACACACACAAAACCAACCTTGAAAATGAAGTCTAAGTTCTTCTTTGAAGTATGTGATTCCAGTCCTTTATGTTTTTGACTGTAGTTAAACAAATGTTAAATATTTTTGTAAACATGTATTGATGTATTTAATATACACCAATAAATTAATGAATATCATATATATCTCTCATACTGTAAACTAAACAACACCTCAGATCAGCAGATGTGTCTCCCAAACTGAAATGATATGGAGGATTCATTGACTGGTCACTCCTCATGGACACACAGCTGGGTTCAGGAGATTCATTCTGCCACAGACTGAAATATAACAGAAATACAAACTCTTTTCTGAAAATCTCACTCTGCTCTGACAGAAACACATTCACTGTTTCAACTTCCATTTATTGTTTATCTTTCACTTGATGAGTCTGTTTTTACTTAACATTATTACTTAATGCATCGCATTAGCATTCGTTAGTGTTTCCATTCGTGCCTATCGCTGTTTTCTTTTCTTTTGACTTTCTCCTCTCCTCTCTCTCACTACTCTCTTGCTCTGGTTTTTCACAAGTTCATCAAACAACTGTGGTAAGAATTTTTCATCAAGCACGCTGAGTATTGGCTTCTCCTGCTATTGTTATTTGCACTGCTTGCCACATGTATAGTTTATCTATCTCTGTCGGCCACGAGGGATTCACATGTGATAAATGCAGGGAAATAGTTAGGCTGACAGAGAGGATTTCAGAATTAGAGACATGCATCCAAACTTTAATTGAGGACAGTAAGAATGTGAGGGCTCTAGATACGGCTTTGGATGCGTCTAGCTCAGGGAGTACATGCGTCTAGCTGTACATTGTTTGGTTCTGGTAACAGCGCTTGGGCAGCAGGGTAAATGGGTGACAGTGATGCGGCATAGAAGCGGGTAAACCAGAACCGTGAACACTTCCCATAACACCCGATGTACTGGCTACATCATTAGAAGAATGGCATCTACGCTAATATTAGTCTGTTTCTCTCTTATTCCGAGGTCACCATAGCCACCAGATCCAGTCTGTATCCAGATCAGAGGGTCACTGCAGTCACCCGGATCCAGTACGTATCCAGACCAGATGCTGGATCAGCACCTAGAAAGGACCTCTACATCCCTGAAAGACAGCGGAGACCAGGACAACTAGAGCCCCAGATACAGATCCCCTGTAAAGACCTTGTCTCAGACGACCACCAGGACAAGACCACAGGAAACAGATGATTCTTGTGCACAATCTGACTTTGCTGCAGCCTGGAATTGAACTGCTGGTTTTTTTCTGGTCAGAGGAGAACTGGCCCCCCGACTGAGCCTGGTTTCTCCCAAGGTTTTTTCTCCATTCTTTCACCGATGGAGTTTCGGTTCCTTGCCGCTGTCGCCTCTGGCTTGCTTAGTTGGGGTCACTTCATCTACAGCGATATTGTTGACTTGATTGCAAATGAATGCACAGACACTATTTAACTGAACAGAGATGACATAACTGAATCCAATGATGAACTGCCTTTAACTATCATTTTGCATTATTGACACTGTTTTCCTAATTAATGTTGTTCAGTTGCTTTGACACAATCATTTTTGTTTAAAGTGCTGGTAAATAAAGGTGACTTGACCTGAGAGTTAATAGAGTTAAAAGATTAAAGTATTATATTTCTATGAATAAAAGGAATCTGCCCCATGTGCTCTTTTCATTCATATATTACTGAATAAAATGGACCAATACACACATATAGATAAAGACACAGACACATCCAGCAGCAACAGAGACAGCTGGTGACAATATCCATAACACACCACAGCTACAGTAAATATGAGACTCATAATATCTCACCTGGACTCAACAGAAGAGTCTTCCTCTCTGCAGAGATCTGAAACATCCATCACTGGGTTTTTCCTCACAGACACATCCATGTGTTCAGATAAATCTGATTCACGCCCCTGAATCTGACTAAAAATGAATATGATATTGTAGTGTGCATTTATTGTTTCTGAACATTAAAAATGTGAAACATTTCAGGTTTTCTCACCTCTTGACTGTCTTTATCTGTGTGTCATGTTCTTCAGAGAGATTCATTCTGGAGGCCATGGTTTCATCTAAAAGCAGATCCAGATGTTGATCACAGAGTCAGTTATGAATCAGAGATTAATCAATCTCAGTAATCAGACATCAGTACTGACTCCTTGATATTTACATATAATCAATTATACACAAACAGCATAAATTCAGACAAGCACTGTGTTAAAATGAAAATATAAGAGAAATCTGTTGATTTACAGTCTGTGTTTTATCTCCTAATTTCATTTAAAGTATTTTCAAAATATTTGACACTGCTTATTGTTGTACTTAACTTTAAACCAGTCAGGATTGATTTAAGCTCTCAAAGATGATTGTGAAATCGTGATACTCACTGTGTTTTTCTCTCTTAATTTAGTTTACTTCCTCATACGACAAAACAGACCTCGCTGTAATAGTTTCACTTTCATGAGTCACCTGACAAGGAGGAGTTTAAGTGCCCAAGTTAAGTTGTCAGCACCATTTACTGACCTTGACTTTTTAATGTCAGGTTTTCTCTGTTTGCTGTAAATGTGTTTCTAAAGCACATTTGTTATAGCAAAAATTGTGAGAGAAAATCCGATCAAATGGTTTTTGATTGTTTACTGATAATGATTCAATCATCATGCAGTGGTCTGATTCACTGATCTCATCCGGAGTCACAAGACTGCTGCAAATAATGCAAAACTAACTAAGAGATGTGACAGTTGTTTTTAAAGGTGTGGGTGACTGTTTTTTTTTTCTAGGCTTGATTGTATTTATGGGGTGCAGTCTAACGTGTGTTAATGCTCAATTTAAAAACAACAACAACAAAAAAAAAAAACATTATTTACCTTTATTCTAAACTGAATGTATATGCATGCAGATCTGTCTTTCTATATATCTGTCTATATCTATCTAATGAATATTAGACAGACAGGTAGACATATTCAACATATACAAAAAGATATTCAAAGAAGTTATGAAAAGTCTCAGGATTATTAATGAATACATAAAGAATGCTAGAGTTGCTTGTAGTTAACTATTGTAAATCACTGTGGATTTAAAAAAAAGTTAAAAAGAAAACTTTGTCAAGTTGACAAAATGCAACAACATCTTAACATACCAAACAAATGTGTTTTATTATACACATTCGTATTTACAACTAAAATAAGTTATTAAACCCCTACATGATTTATTTATAACTGATAAAGTATATAATTATTTTTAAAACAATGTCTGTGTAGTATATTCTCTCTTACAACCCACACACAGACCAGCCACTGAAAGTTTAAGTAAATAACATTTGATTATATTGTTACAATGGCATCTGTCAAGGGGTAAAATTTTTAGCAGCAAAAGAACAGTCAGTAACAGGTGGTGGGATAATGCACTGAGTAGCGCTGATGCCCAACACGTGAAATCCATTAACCACTGAAAGGATCACACCGACACATGCAACCCAATTTACATTCATGAGTGTATGCCATTGACCTAGAGAATGAAGCTGAAAAAGACGCAGGTCATCGCAGAATAGCAAGATTAGAAGTTCACCTTCTGTGTTATTGTTCGTGATGATTCGGCACAGTTAATTCTCGAACGTTCTAAGGAATGCAAGTGATGTCAATAGTGCATCTCTAGTCTTTCTGTGGTTACAAGCAACATGAAAATGTCTCCAGTTACTGTCGTAACCTCGTTTCCCTGAGAGTGGCAATGAGACATTGCAAAGCATTGATGTGGCCAAAGCAAAGATTTCTCAGAAATCCTGATTTATTTTATAAAATAATGCCAGTAAACTGGCCAACTGTCGCTAATCTAAGCAAACTGGATTAGCTGCAGCACTGATCAAACAGCGAGCATGGCTATCTCCGAAATTTCTTTGCCAAGTGTCTTTGTGAATATATCAACTGCACTGAACACAGTAATGTAATAAACACATAAAAAAGCACATAGACCTGTACAGTGTCAACCGCTATAGGGTAACCAACTGTAAAAAAAGGCTATAGTTTGCCGTCAAACCTAACCTCTCTTTATAATTTCTCCCTCTGTATTTGAGGCACACACGGCACCTTACCTGAGCCAATCAGCGTCCAGAAACCTTGAGCATGTGACCTCCCCCGCCCTCACAGAGACAGTATTACAATACAGCGGGACTCGGAGATTGACGCTGAAGTGCACATCGGTATAAACTGTTTACATACCGCATTTCGGACGAAGTGTTATGCGTGAATGCAAAAAAAAACCACACAAACACAACCATACAACCCAGTCTGTTGAGTGGTGACAATAAATGGGTTATTCCCAGAAAAGTACATCTTCGTTTGGTCTCTAATCGGACAGTCTTTGGTGGGTCAGCACCCCTGAGCTAGCCACTTGTCGTATAAGTGCTACCAATCAGAAGCATTTTTTCACCAACTGTGTGTCAAATTGCAATGATAACAATAAACAAGAAAAATAAGTGAGGTTAGTGACTCAACAGAAATATTTGAGATGTCAAGGATGGCACATTTAACATGTAAAGTAAAGTTTTCTGAGAGGACCAGCCAACTGCAAAGCACATAACCCAAATAGATAAGTCTTTAGACCAGGCCCATGACTAAATAATAACCTCAGTCATACTCTGTTGCTGAGAGGTGATTCCTGTCCCCGGTTCACATAAGCAGACACCATAGCCTCCACTATCCAGTGAGAAAGCCTCTGCTTTGATACTGCTTGTCCCTTAGTAGAGTCACTGTGGCACAAAAATAGCTGATTAGACTGTCTAAAGAGCCAAGTGGTCAATATTAGTGGCTGAACGGATCGTAGTTGATCAGTTATCCGTACGACATCATGGCATCCACAGATTAATTGCAAAATTTAACCATGGTAGAGTGAAAGTTTATATTTGTATGCGTTTACACACACAAGCAATTTTAAACCATTCCAACATAAGAAAAAGCTTAAGGGAACTCAATGCATTACTTGCACGCTGTTTTCTATGTTCACAGCCACACACAATTAAGTGTTCACACGCAAAGAAGCATGTTAACACCAAACTGAATCCACTTTCATATCTCCTTCACTCCTTGCCTTTGAACAGACACATATATACACATACAATTATAACAAAATACCGACAATATCTCGACAATCATTCTGGTAAATGCAGTCGGTTATGTCTTTAGTGAACGAGAAGAGATTAGAAAGAAATTCAATGTGTATCATTATATTGGATTTGTGCAACGGGTCTTAAAGGGACAGCAGCCTATAAATACCTGCTGCTGTCATTAATGCTCATCAAACAACAAAAAGTTTTGATAAAGATCAATCTATATTTTATTTATACGGAGAACACTATTCAGTGTTATTTTAAACTTAATTATTAAATGTATGTACCTGAATACCAAACCTTATTTGACTTCTAAAATTGTTCTGTTGTATTTATCTATGCTTGTGATTTGTGTATTTGTTATTAATTTTACTGGCTGTTCATTTATCTCTTTAATCATGTTTGAACTTTCTGAACTAGTATTTTTAGCTGTGGTATCAAAGAGGTATTTAGATTTAAGTAATTAAAGGAAGCAAAGTTACATTAAATACTTGTTATTTTCTTGCTGACCAAAAAAAATCTGATCGGTGGGTCAAAAACCAGAACATGATCCAAACCTTGAGATTTGTGACCTTTTGAACCACGAGTCGATACAGAACCTTAAAGCCCTAACACGGCAAATGGCACTCTGATAGTTAGCATCATTAGAGGTCAACGGCGAAGCAGACAAAGTGGGCAAAGAAATTACCTGTGCCTTAAAAGGGGTAGAAAGAGACTTCTGGGACGTAGAGTAACAATGCAGTTCTGGACACAGGTCCAAAGTGTATCCAATCCTCATCCACCGAGACTGCTGCTAAATATTTCCCAGTCACACAACAGTCTCAGAGCATGAACAAAATGGGCTAAAATCAGTCAATCGTCCACTTTATGAAGAGAAAGCACTGTATCTATGCACTTTAATAATGTGTGCAGGGTTAAAGCCAGCCTGAATGGGAGAACTGAATATTGGTATGCTGTGCCCTTGAACACGAATCTTCGGGAAGCGTCTGTGGTGCGACACAACCTGAATATGGAAGTATGCATCGTTAAGATCTATGGATACAAACTAGATCCTGGGACAGATTTTTTTTTTTTTTGCCAAGATCTGCTTCAGAGTCACCATCCTAAATATACATTTGTTATGCGCTTTGATAATGGGCCTCAGGTCCAGTATCGGACGCAGTCCCCCATCTTGGCTATTTTGTGGTGAGATTAGGGACTCCATTCGATACTGAACCTGATTGCTCCTTTTGTGAGCAGACTGAGAACCTCCAGTCTCAGAACAAGGGCATTTTGAGGTAACGTCAGTAATGGAACCATGCCATTGAAGTGGGGTGGTCTGCATCTGAACTGGAGAGAGTAGTCATGTTGTAATACGTGGTTGAATCTCTGAAGTAGGTGGCAGCAAGTTACTGTTAAAGAGTGAGTCATAGAGATTCAACTGGTTCAATCAAAAAACCGATTCATTCAATAAGTAGACCCCAGCCTCGACTTGTTCTGCTTGAACTGTATTTATCATCAGCATACATGTGAAACAACACTCTATAACTCTTAAAGCTACCATCCATCAGTAGCATTTATAAAGAAAATAAGACTGGGGCAAGAATTGAACCCTGTGGCACCCCACATGCAAGTGGGCGTGAGAATGAACAATGTTGGCCAATAGAAACACAAAATCTTCTTCTTGTTAGAAAAGATTGAATGAGGAAAAGATCCATGAGAAAAAGTTGTCTGTTTCTCACCCGGAGACGACACCGTGAGCAGCCTCAGCATGGGCCAGTCCCAGGCAGGCGATGCAGTGCTTGTACTGGTCCGGTAGCCATCGGATGCAGTGAAGAAGTTGTAGTAACCTCTACAACTAGCAACAATTGGCCAGTTACTGACCTACCATTATCTTTTGAGGTTTCAGTATTTTGGAGAAGGGAAGGAGTTCCCATAGTGATGCTTTGCAATATAGAGTGAATGCTTGAAAGAGAACCACATTGTAATGCGGTGTTGCAGGAGCTCTAAATAGACAATTGGTGGGTTTCAACTTGTTTTAATGTGTATTTGTTTACACAAAGCTGTCCTATGACCAATGACGAGTTATATTACTATATTATTGTCTTTTTGAACTTTTGAAAACAAGGCTGTTTGTTTACGAAAAGTGCTAAGGCTGTTTGTTTACGAAAAGCATGGTAGACAGAGACATAAAAACTATAGATATATTGTTTTGTTTTTATTTTTATCTATCCATCCATCCATCCATGGAAAGTGGGGGAAAATACACATCACCTTTAAAGCAATATTATTTATTATATGAAGTCAGTCTCTTCAGATAATTTTGATATATATATTACCCCTTAACTTTTCAATCAGGAGGGCAAAGTAGCACCAGCCAACCACATCAATGTTGACTTGTGTCAAAGCAAAAACAAAAAACAACAAATGAAAATATGAAATGTTACTCATTCTAATTGTAGTTACGGTGCAATGTAAGTCTCATAGCAACCAATATGCATTTTCTGTATACATAACTACATATTTGTATCAGAATCATTTATATTAAAAAATATAATGCATCTATGGCAAAAACAGTTATACAGTTTCAGTCTCTGAAATAATTTTCTTTTTTCATATATGAGACACAAACTGCCTAATTTAAGTGTGTTAAATTTACACTTTATGAATTAAAACAACAGTTCATATCAGTTCCTACATATCAGCTAACAAATAAGACTTAAAAGCATTTCTAAGACGTTATTGAAAGAAAGCAGCTCCTGAGTTGAAACAAACATAATGGTGATCTTCATTATATGGGATCAGCCCATTCTTTGGTGTTATGTCAGATACATTTGTGTGGAAATCAGCCCCTTTATACTCAGAACCGTGAGGAGCAGAAGCAGCTGTGAGAGACTGAAGCAGGAGAGGATGACTGAGATCCTCTACTCTTCTCCACTCAGAGGTGGCACACTGGCCAAAGCCGGGACCAGACGCTCGTACACCTGGATGCCCCGCAGGAACACCTGCTCATTCAGATACTCGTTATGATCATGAAGCAGGATGGGAGTGAGATTCATCGGCGAGAAGCCAATGGCAGGAAGACCCTCCTACAAAAACACAATTCACAATATTATTAATAGGAACTCACCAACTGAGGGATATAACATACAAAACTAATGAACAGAAATAATTCTTGAGCAGCTAATCATCATATTAGAATGATTTCTGAAGATCATGTGACACTAAAGACTGGAGGAAAGATGCTGAAAATTCAGCTTTACATCACAGGAATTAATGCATCTTCAGTGATATTTCAGATTTTTTTAGACACTGTGTCAGGTTGTATGTGTCTTCAGACAGAAGTGAAATTGACTTACTTCCCTGATGAAGCGGCTGTCTGTGGCAGCAGGGAAGATTTCCTTTTTCACAGTCATGTTCCTGTCATGAGATGCACAAAGTCACACGTCTGCATGTGTTTAACTAGAACTAGAGGCTCACAAAACTATACAACAAGCTACTTTTTCCCCCTCACATGGCTTTGCAGGTGGAGCTAAACGCACGCCACCAGGGGTCGCTCTCCTCTGTGGACGTGAAATTCTGGTCCATGTGTTTCTGAAGAGCAGAAAAAAGCAACAAATTTAAAACCAAATCATGAGCCTCTTGTGGTTGTACACACACAGTTTAGTAATTTACAGGAAGACTGTACGGAAACAAACGGAGCAATTAGTCGTTTGTCTCTTTTCTCAATGTTGGGTGCAAGAAATCACAGGGAAGATTTTTCACTCAGAAGTGTTGCCAGATCTTGCTAGAAATAAATAAATTAATAAATATTGCAACCTGCCCCTGCCTACTTTATTGACTCCATAAACCGGATCACTTTAGGAGCCGAGCCCAAACAACAAACCCAAAGATGTTTAATAAGCGTCGCTTATAATAAGTGGACATGGCAACTGTTCAAGAGTGCATGCTTGAAAATGTAAACAAAACAAAACACAATGACCCTGTGGTTTAGTTAAAGTCGCTAAACATAAGTCTTTGGTCAATGTAAAATGAAAAAGTGAGACCAAATGTGCATGATGCCACATGCAACGGTTAGCATGCTGTAAATCATGGCAGTTTCGAGATCAAGCTCTGATGATAATTTAGATAATTCACCCCTGTATTTAAATGCAGGTGTCACTCCTGAATCTCTAAAGTGTGTATGTGGCCATAGTCTCCTGGCAGACACATGCAATTACCAGATGTGAAATCAGGCGAGATGAAATTGTGTTTGGCGTGTAAGAACAAATCTGACCTGTGCAAAATCATATGTCACGTCCTCACCAGCTTCTTTACACCAGGCTTTTATCTTTTCTTCAAACTCCTGTACAGTGAACAGAAGCGGTAGTGACACAGGTTAAAATAATCAGTTCAAAGCCAAATAATTTAATAAATAAAAAGAGACTTGCATGCAATGATCTGGATACACACCTGCAGGTTAACAGTGGGCGGGATTCTCAAGTCAAAACTGACATCCATTTCCGCAGGAACCACATTATAAGCCACGCCCCCTTTCACCATGGTCATGTTCACAGTGGTGACATCACCCAGAGTAAAACACTCATTGGTGTTCAGCCTGGAAATCACACAGGTAGTTTCACATTTAACAGATCTCCTTTAACCAGATGTTTATAATACAGACTGAGAATGAAGCTCACCGGGTTTTCTCTTTCTCTCTGAACTCCAGGAAGGAGTTTATTACACGCCTCTGTGGACACAACACAGACACATGCATCAGAAACAGGACAAAAAAATAGACTTCAGGATATTTACTTGCAATTTAATAGAAACAACCTTTTGCTTTCAAGATATTACAGATTCTTCAGAAATCATTCTGATTTGCTGTTCAAGAAACATTTCTGGGGCCATATTCATGAAGACCATCTTAAGAAATAAATTAAGAATATTCTTACGAACTTTTCTTAAGTGCAATTCTTGTTCTTAAAAATGTTACCCAAGAAGAAATGTACAGTTTTTATCTGACCGAATAAATGGCTGAAGACACACTAATAATCTCACACTTCAAGGATTGTTTTTTTGTCCTTCCTGCAGATTATACTAATAATCATAAGTGTCCAGACTATTTTCATCGCAACCATCTTGACTGATGTTTTAATGCGCCGTGTTTTTGAACACTTATGGGGCGTTCACACCAAATGTGACTTGCGCTAATCAATTGCACCATTCACACGTAGTTGGACACTTGAACATTTTGACTTTATTCGCTTCATTCGCGCGTGAAATGAACTTCAAAACAGACGCAAATTCACGTCATGCGAGGGGCTTCTACCAGTTGAGTTCACGCAGCATTGTGATTTCAACCACCATTTATTCTGATAATTTACAAAATATTACTGTTATCGTGTCATGAAATGTAGTTTTAAAAGTATTTCAGGTGAGAATGTAGTTGTTTTAAACTCAAATATGCAGTTTATTTATAAAGACTGCGCCTATTTAAAAATGTGTTGCGCCGATTTCGGAGATGATCAGCTCAAAGCGAACAGCGGGAGCTCAGTAATCATGTTGCCTGATCTGCACGAATCTAGCATCAAAACAGCCAAAAAACTGTTCCGTGCTGCGTCTTTTGCGCCACAGGATTTCTATTCGCATCTTTGGATTGACTTATCATGTAAATCACTCACACTTAACCCTTCATTCACGTCTGGTGTGAACGCACCATTAAAGAGACTGTCTCAAGCTGCAGTGATCCGTTTCTGTAATTTTTGTTCTTTTTTTGTGCTCTATTCCGAGTGAACGCTTCCGCTATGCGCAGTGTTACCAGACGTTCGATCATTTTCATATTTGTACAATAATTTTGATCTCTGTACAATTTACATTAATAAAATCCCATCATGTACGATCATTTCAGAATTTCGTGACTCACCTTACACAGGCTAATCATGACTGATCATTGTTTACATTATTAGTCATTGGTGTGTCACTTCAGAAAACCAGAGCACATCCATATTAAAAGTCCCATGTATTAAACGTAGATAGTTTTAATGTAATGCTTAAATATAACAATTAATTTGAAATAACCCAATAAATTAAATCATTCTTCCTATTTGGGATTTAAGAAAAGTCTGGGACTATCCTAACTTTACAAAGTTATTTGGGGTGATTTTTAAGAAGATTCTTTTCAAGAATTTGAATTCTTCTGAAGATTTGTCTTGTGAACAACCTTAGGCCCCGTTTACTCTAGTGCATTTTCGTTTTGAAATAGCATTTTAGAATGAAAACTATCTTCGTTTACACTGGCGTTTCCAATGTGTTTCAGAAACTATCTAAGTTTACACTACTACACAATCTAAAATGCATGTCACATGACCATTCATGTAGGTACAGCCATAGATATGAATAGGTAGATTCCCTATTATTTAGATCACGAATGCATCTTCGTGCTTGGAGCGATCTAATGGGGAATCTACCTATACATCTATGGGTACAACAATGTGCATGATGTTATTGTTTACAAGGATACGCAGAGATCAATCACATGGGCAGCCATGCCATCATTTTCAAAAGTCTCAGTTTTTGAGGGTCGAAAACGCTGGAGTAGTGTAAAGATTGGTGTAACAGTAGCAAAAGTTATTTGTTTTAAAACATAATGCACTAGTGTAAACGTGGTCTTAAAAAAAAAAAGATCAGAACATTCTTAAGAAAAGTTTTTGGGAAAACAAAATACACAACATAAGAAGAAGAAAATGGCAGACTTTCTTAATAATGTTTCATGAATCCAGCCCCTGATTATTAGAGAACAGTTGCACCGCTGGATATTTCAAATTTTTCAAAGTTCTAATATTTCTTGGCATTTATTTGAAGTATAAATGTTTTGCACCATTATAAATGTTATTTTTTGATCTTTTTTTTTTTTTATCCTTACAGAAAAAAAAAATGTTTGGCCACATTACATTCTGAACACACTCACTAGTTTCTCTGCTGCTGTGTTCTCCACAAACCTGGAACCATGACCTGGACTTCCTGGACAGCGGACTGTGATCCCTGCAGGACACAGCACGATTATTAACACACGCACACAGATGAACACAGAGTAAATGTGGCTTATGGCATATGTGATACTCACACCAGGGGTTCTTTTCTCCGTAGAAGACAGTATAGGCATTGGTTGGGTTTGCCAAACCTGTGAACAAATAAAACAGGCAGAAACTCTCATTAATATTAGTGCATACATGTTTTAGTTTAAAAACTGAATGTTATGAAGACTGAACTGTACTGTATTTGTTTTTGAATGCTACACTGTTTGACGGATGAGCTTAAGTATAAGAAGGCGCAGTGTGTGTCTTTCTGTTTAAAGGGATGCTAAAGCAGTTTAACCGTTTAATGAATTCTCTGTTAAAATCAAGTCTGCAATTTTGAGAAAACCTCAGAATACTAAAGCAACTACATCAACTAGAAGACTTAATCTACTGGTTTGTTTACCTTCATCAAGGGCAAAACCAATGTTCAGCTTTTGAAATTCAGGATGCTTCACAAATGTCTCCATTCCTTTGTGACCACCGACCTCCTCATCTGGCAAAAACATTAAAAACACAAAGTGGCTTTTATTGCAGAACTGGTAATAACTGAAGCAAACGTGCCAATGGATCTCTGGATCTCCTCATAATTTAGACAATACATTAAAATAATATGGTAAGAAACACCAGTGTGTAATATCAAGCAGTTTTATGCAGCTAAAAATAGCTGGAAGTGGATGAGACCAGAAGCCACACATTAAATTTACAGCTACATCCATTCAACCAAAAATAAGGTAGATTTAAGAAAAAAAAATGTTAAAATTACTGTATATATACTGACTGTATACATAAGTATTAATTTACAGATGATTATCACAAACTAATTTAATGCAATAATGACTGCAGGTTTAGCCCCGCCCCTGGTTCTAAATGACTGCAGGTTTATCCCCACCCCAATTCTAAATCACTGCCCGTTTAAGTGATGTGACGTGTGAGGTGACCATAGACTGTATAAAAACATGGACGTAGTGTCTGTGACGTCACCAGTAGACTCCTGAAGAGCATTTTTGAAGCTCAACACTGTTTGGAATGTTACTTTAAAAAAGTAATTAGTTATAGTTACTCACTACTTATTCAGTTAGTAACTGAATTACTCTATAATAAAAGTAACTCGTTACCAGGGAAAGTAACTATTTGCGTTACTGTATAAAAATAAATAAATAAGTTGCTATATGTCAAAGAATTTGTATTTTTTAAGCAGTTTTAACAAGTCAGTTGAAATGAGTAGAACAGACAATGTGTTCGTACATAACTTTCGATATTTATTGCACGTCAACAGACAGCAAGAGTTTATTCCTGCACTTCAAGTATTATCTTGAGAAAAATGTTTTTGGCCACTAGATGTGTGTGTCGTTGTGAGATGCTTCATTAAATTAGAGTTGCTTACAACGTATGTCGACAAAGTCTTCGCTCCTGGACATAATATACACATTACATACACGTTCTTGCCATTGACCACAATGAATTTGAAGTAGTGCTTATATCTCCACCTTGAAAATGCCAACTTTTCATAGGATTGCTCCTGACTCGCCATCTCTGCTGCGAATCTCTGTTTTAGCTGTTGCGTGTGTGTGGCGCCGCTGGCGCGTGTGCTGGCATGTGTGTAAAACCACTGGCTCTGATTGGCTAAGGCAGAGTCATGTGTTTCATGGTAGCCAATCAGAGCCAGTGTTTTTACACACATGCCAGCACACGCGCCAGCGGCGCCACACATAATCGCTTATCTCGTTATTAACCCACCTAGTCCTTACTAGCTGTGTGAGCCAGGGTGGCGTTCGGATTATACAGTTTATTTAATCAATGCATAGTACGCACCGCATTTAACGTCCAGTAATGTTAACGGTGAGGTAACGACAGGAAAAGCAATTACTTAGATTACACCGTTACTGAAAAAATAACGTCGTTACCTTCCAAACACTGGAGCTCAAAGTATGCAGAGCGGTCCGTCGCCATCTTGGCAGTGCGTCACTGCACGACTCTACCGGCCAATCAAATAGGGCAAAAAGGCGGGAGCTGGTTGCCAAAGCAAAACCTACGCCCACCTAGCGCGACGGCACTGTGAGCAGCGGCAATCCAACTGTCACTCAAGTGACCACGTCTTTAATTATACAGAACTTTAAGGTTTAATATAATTTAAATGGATGAGTAGCATACAGCCAAGTATGGTTGAGGGTTCGGTGCCTTGCTCAAGGGCACCTCAGTCATGGTATTGGTGCCCAAGACTCAAACCCACAACCTTAGGGTTAAGAGTCAAACTCTCTAACCATTAGGTTACAACTTCCCCCGCCGCCCGATTCTTAATCACTGCAGGTTTAGCCACGGTCCTAAATGACTGCAGGTTTAACATCCCACCCCAATACTAAATCACTGCCTGTTTAGCCCCGCCCACCTATTCTAAATAACTGCCCGTTTAGCAGCCAAGTATGCCTGTTTAGCCCTGTTTAGCAGCCAAGTATGCCTGTTTAGCCCTGTTTAGCAGCCAAGTATGGTTGAGGGTTTGGTGCCTTGCTCATGGCCAACTCAGTCGTGGTATTGGTGTTCGCACCTCAAACCCACAACCTTAGGGTTAGGAGTCAAACTCTCTAACCATTAGGTCATGACTTCCCCCGCCCACCGATTCTAAATCACTGCCTGTTCAGCTCCACCCCGATCCTAAATCACTGCCTGTTTAGCCCTGCCCACTGATTCACACACGTAGCTTAGTGTTTACAAGATAGACAGACAAGCAGGTCTACACAGAAACCAAACGATAAAGATGCTCTAAAGACAGCAAGATGCTGTGCAGCGCCAAGCTCTGAAAAAAGGCAGTTTTGCATTGCCTTCTTTCTGATCCAAACATTACAAAAGAATGGATGGACTAAACAAGACAGAAAATCACCTATTACTTCTATATTATGATTTTTGATGTAAAAATCTTGATAACATTATAAGTGGACCTAAGAGGTCATTACAAAATAAAAATAAAAAACAGAGGCAGTTCATGACCCATTTAAGGTCTGTTGCGAGCATTTTAGAGCATGTTGTGAGCTGACCTGGGACAAATGTTAAATGGACAGTTCGAGAAAATCTCTTCCCAGCCGCCTTCAGTCTGCGAATGGCTTCAATGTACCTGCAGAGAAACAAAACTTCAATTCACCAGCAAACTCCATATCTAATATAGATGACAAATTATTATGCTTTTCTTATGTTTGTTTGCACCCAACCAAACCATAGCTGATGATTGAAAATATTGGACTATAATTCTCCAAAAGATTTCAAGCTGTTCTTACTTAATCTCAAAACGTTCATGATTTTGACCACTATTTATAAAAGTATCAACTTTAAGTGCAACTGTAATTATAGTAGTACCTCAGAATTACTACAACACTGGCTTGCCAGGTCAAAGGTTTTAAAGGTGTCATATGATACTGCTAAAAAGAACATTATTTTATTTATGCGGTGTAATGTGTTTACGTGGTTTAAGGTAAAAAAAAAAAGAAAAACATTTTCCACATACTGTACATTATTTTTGTTCCTCTATGCCCCACCTTTCTGAAATGGGTTGATTTTTACAAAGCTCATCGTTCTGAAAAACGAGGTGTGCTCTGATTGGCCAGCTATCTAGTGCGTTGTGATTGGCCGAACACCTCATGCATGTGACATCAAAGCCACGCCCCTTACCATATTTGGAACCACACAGCATCTCCACGACACAGAGGCGGCAGCAACAATACTACAGCGAATCAAAATTATGCCGCCTTTCTTTGCGTAAACATTTGCCTGGTGTTATGGAAATCTTCCCAAACAGTGACGTAGACATGTGGAGGCATTTTAGGAGGGTCATGGATGAGTTTCAACTTTTATAAAGGATATCTCTTTAGGTTTGAGACTTCAATCTTTGAAACTTTAGGGATCTTATTCATGCAGGAACAGCTTGTAACACTCCCAAAGACAAAGGAAGACTTGTAATCGCGTCATATGACCCCTTTAACATAATGTTTAGTTTGTGGCTGGTTTTAAACTCACTGTATCGTGACACATTTCATGTCCTGAGATCCTCTGCCGTAGATGTTGCCATGCTCATCTTTGACAGCAGCAAATGGATCATGTTTCCAGTGTTCCTGAAGCAGACAGTCACATGGTTTCTGAGTGAGATCTGACCCTCGTTACGTGATCTGTACAGTGACTGATGTGTGACAGCAGTACCTCATAAACCGGGACCACATCAGTGTGTGAGTTCAAAACCACAGACTTCAACTCGGGCCGGCTGCCGACCCACGAGATGATCGCAATGACTCGACCGGGACACACCTGAGGGGCAGCTTTAAATTAACACTGATGTGACTGATGATAAACATGGCTAGAGTTAGACAGATCTAGCAGTTAGCATCAATACCTCCACTTTCTTCATGGGTAAAGCCAGCTCCTCCGCTATCCGCTCCAGAAACCTTATAGCAGCATCTGACAGTGAGGGATTGACAGACGCAGATTTACTTCACTGATCCCAGACATGAGAGTCAGCAACTGTTCATTTCTGATAACCAAAGGTTGTGTTTCATATAATCATTACACCTGAGTTTCAGAGACAGCAGTTGTTTTCTGTTTATATCCATCTGTAGTATAAGGTAACTGAATAATGTAAATGCAATCCATTGTGAAAAAGACACCAGACACTGCAGTTTTGTGATCTGTTCACCCAAATATATGAACAATATCCCTATCTGCATCCTTTATTCTGGGGATGTTTGCAGAAAAGTCCAGGTCAGGGTTGCAACAGCTAAGTGCAGTTTACAATATATGCACGACTAAATATTTACAGAGTTTATTTTTACTAACCCAAGTGTGACTGGGGTCGTCAATGCTACAAAAGACGGCTGTCAATCATCAGATGTCATTGGTAATGCATTAGAACATCTAAACTAGTAAACTGCCAACGTAGACACAATTTCTAGACTTTGTGTGGGTTAACGTGTGTTCCTGGGCAAAGGTTAATCCAAGTCATAAATCTAGGAGGTGATATTGCCCTTCTATCTACCGCGGGACGGGGTGAGAGGGTCTCTGAGGTACCGTAGTCGGGCTCTGGGTGGACGGTCTTCAGCCGCAGGTATTCTCTGAATAAGGTCACTGAAGGGTCTTCTGTCCCGGGACCGTCCTGGACCCCTCCGCCACCTCTCGGTCCATCTTTATCAGGCAACATACCGGCCCACTGTCCTGGGACGAGACCGTTTATCATTAACCAATACACACTCTCATACACACATATGTGTGCATTTTAAATGTTGCAATCATATTTGACCCTAAAATAGAATAAAAAATTGAACAAATATATATTTTTAAATAATGCCTGTTGAAGGGCATTTTAAGGATTGTATTTAACTTAAAAAATAAATACATTAACATTATATCATTATATTTATGAATGATAGGTTTTCAGGAACCATAGCTCTATTAACTGTGATACAAAAGGTGAGCAATAATACTTTAATTCAACAAAGATGCATTAAAATTGACCAAACGTGACTGCTTATGACACATTTCTATTTTTATAATTCATAAACCTTTTAGTTAAGACACCAGGCTTTTTGGGATTTGAACTTGCAACCTACTATCCATTAAACATCTGCATAAGCCAGTTTACATTTTCATCTAACAAACTTGAACTTGGGGGGGGGGGGGGGGGGGGGGATTAAAATAAAGTAAATTGTAGGAGACTTGCCTTTTGGCTAGTTGGAAAGATTAGTTCATTAGCAAATCGCTGTCTTAATCTAGTCACTGTTTATGCATCTGACCCCTGACCTTTACATGAGTCACGGCACCATCAGCCACATGTACTTCTTCTACTAAAGGAACAGTGCGTTTATTTCACTCTGACGAGGTTTTGATAAACATCGGTCTTCTCGTAAACACAGAACAAATATCACTGTGTCACGTGCACTAATCTGGTTTAACTGTCAACACGAGTAATCACACATGGCAGGAAAACAAAACAACATCGATTCTTTATAGTGTAAACATCACTGCACGACAAATCTGTCTGTTTCAGATCAAACAAACGTTTCTACTGACGTGTAGATTGTTCAATAATAATTCTGTCCATCAACAGCAGACTCACCTGCTTCAGCGCGAGCTCACGGCTGATCTGAGCCTTAATCAGTAAACAACGCCGTCTTTATCTTTAATAGATATCTGGAGGTGATGTATAACTCACCTTCGCTCCAGGGTTTTCTGCTGAACTCGTTTCCTTACTTAATATGCTCAATCATGCCGAAAACATCTCTCTCGTTCCGGAGCATTGCGTCATGACGTCGCAACTATCCGTTACGTACGTGGTGTTCAGAGCGCGTGCGCAAAATGTATGAAGAGTTTTTTTGGTGTATCTAACTTACAGTAATGCGTTTCTGAAATGAAATTCCCATTCGTTTTCTTGAACTGATTTGCAATACACATAATCCAACACAACTAATTTCTCCAGAAAGATCTACACGTATCATATTATGAACCAGATTGTGTTTCTTGTCTGTAGTACACACTGATAAGCACGCGTTGGTGGTATAGTGGTGAGCATAGCTGCCTTCCAAGCAGTTGACCCGGGTTCGATTCCCGGCCAACGCAGCAACCTTTTCCTCCGAGGGAAAGCCCTTTCACGCCAAGATCGATAATTATAAAGTTTTAATTCACGTCCTCATTTTGTGTTAATGAAGATCACACTACACTTATATTTCTGTACTGGCTGATTAAGAAGAAAACAAACCTTGACAGCCGGAAAGGCGGCAGGTTATCGTATATTAATGTGGATGTAAAGTTATCATGGTGAGAATGGGCTTAAGGCTGATGATACACAGCTAGGGCAAATTTTTGAACAATTCTGCTGCTGTAACTTTTAGAATGCTTAATACATTTCTATCTGGATATTTTAGATCAGTTGAGGCCCCAGTGTTTCTACTGGTTGAATAAAGATTAAAGGTCACGTTTTTCGTGTTTTTTGAAGCTTTGATTGTGTTTACAGTGTGCAATATAATATGTGTTCATGTTTCGCGTGTAAAAAACCAGAGTATTTTTCACACAATTAACTTATCTGTATTCCATAAAAATAGGCTGATGACTTCCTTGTTCTATGAAGTCCCTCCTTCAGAAATACGCAACGAGTTCTGATTGGGCCAGCAGTTCCTGTGTTGTGATTCGACAGCCGCTGAGCACACGCTGCACTCCTGGAAACGCGATTGGGCTAGTTTTGGACTAGTTTTGAGAAGCAAGTGGGCAGGATTTGTTTTGAAAACCTGGCAATCCTGATCTGAACGCACGTGCTGGAGATGTACTAATAATCACAGGAGCGTTTTTACTGACGAGATGTGCATGAAAATCGCTTTAGATTTTTTGCACAGCACTACCATCTAGTTAACAAAGCTAAACAGCATTGCCCTTTCTGTAATAAGTTACAGAAACTGTTAAACGCACCAATAAAATACAATTACCGGTTGTGGTACATAAACAACGCCTTCTCCAGACAAAAAGGGGACTGCTCCATCTTTCAATAATAATCTTTGTGCGAATCCGGCATTAAACTGATTGAGATTGAGGAAGCTGTCCTCAGCAAAATGTGCTGCACATAGTTTTACATGTGTATTATAATTTTCGGGAATGAGTTAAACAAAACTTGTAACCATTGATCTCTAAGTACAGCGTCCCTGGGAAGCCCAAACAAAGATGATTGGACTCCGAGATGAAAATAACAGCGTTTCGATGACAAGGCTTCTTGGCCTCTTCAAACGCCGGAGCGCAACAAGACCACGCCCCCTTTTTTGTGTATTCATGTGGGCGGAGGTTAGTCAAAAAACGGTTCTAGTGACGTCATTAATAAAAGGAAGTAGAGGGATCTAGTCCAAACTGGTCGTTCGAGGTAGGCGAATTCTGTTCAATAAAATATCTCGCTTGGCACTGAACTTTGAGCTTTAGATTTTTTCAGATATTATTTATACTCTAACAACAACATTACACCAACTAAAGTTTGAAACATGGGATCACGTAGAATGGGACCTTTAATAATAATGAAAAGAGGCACACTACAAATAGCCTACATCGTTAAATCCTGTCCTACTCTTGATAAACAGAACATCATCGCTTATTAACTAAAAATCATGTACCTCAAAGTACATATACTTTGATCTGCGATCAATACTGCGATCACGAGGAAGGTCCTATTCAATCCCAAACAGTACACAACACCCATCAGTTATATTCAGGTCTATAGTGACACCTGCTGGCACAGTTTTGTAACTTTTTGTAACTTTTGTTCTGTTAAGATCACGAGAAAATAAAGTCGTTAATGACAAAAATAATAATGCATGGCCGCTCAGAAACTCCAAATGAATGGGATTTTCTTCAGATTGTTTGAGGCAGGAAAATGTTTCTGCGTTGGCCGGGAATCGAACCCGGGTCAACTGCTTGGAAGGCAGCTATGCTCACCACTATACCACCAACGCACACTTACAAAAGCTCACTACAGATAACACATACTCATATTCAAGATTCCATCGAGATAAGTACACAGCGGGAATCTTCTTCATAATATGATACGCGTCGCCCTTTCTGGAGAAGTTGTGTTAAATTCAGTATGTTTTAGCCGGCAGATGTTGAAAGAGGAGCAGATGACAAAAAAAGATGGTGAATTTATGCAATTCAATGCGTTTGAAATACAATCGAGATTCTCAAAGCCTTCACATCCGGGTATCCGGGAGATAAGTCAGTAAATTCGAGTAAAAAAATCACAGGCTTCGCTTATCTCGCGCGAATGCACCACACGAAATTCAGATGGGGGGTAATTTAAAAATCACACAAGGTCACGAGATAATACTAATCCCGTGCGAATAGGGCTAATGTATTACATTATTACATATATTATTACATTATATACGCAGAGCTGGTTGATTACATCTAGATTACAATCAGACTCAAACATTTTTAATTTTATTTTATTAAATAGTAAAATAATCAGAGTTACGTCTGTATGGGTTAAACGATAGCATATTATTTACACAGCATCAATAATGTATTCAAAATTGACTGATTCTCCTTAATTTCTCATTTGTTAAATGTTCCTCTCTGAATCAGAAAGTCTTCCAGTTTTGTGGACACTGACCAGTCTCTATTCAGACTGCTGACCAGAAATACAGGGTCAAGAAGTGTTTGAAGTGAACATTACATCAACTGATGAACACATTGATTTGTACGTTTCTTGAATGATCACTCAGTCGGTATTTGTACCATGTATTTCTTTGGAAGGCGTTTGTAATTTCAAACGCATTGAATTGCACGAATTCACCAACCTTTTTGTCATCTGCTCCTCTTTCAACATCCACCGGCTAAAACACACTGTATTCAACACAACTAATTTCTCCAGAAAGTGCGACGCGTATTATATTATGAAGAAGATTCCCGCTGTGTACTTGTCTCGATGTGTACTTGAATCTGAGTATGTCTTGTCTGTAGTACACAGTAATAAGCACGCGTTGGTGGTATAGTGGTGAGCATAGCTGCCTTCCAAGCAGTTGACCCGGGTTCGATTCCCGGCCAACGCAGAAACATTTTCCTGCTCCAATGAATCACTCTGAAGAAAAGCACTGTCTTATTGAAGTTCTGACCGGCCTTGCATTATTATTGTATCTTTCTTGTTTTCTCGATATAACGAATTAATTTTCTCGTGATCTCGACAGAACTAAAGGTACAAAAAGTTACAAAACTGCGCCAGCAGGTGTCACTATAGACCTGAATATAACTGATGGGTGTTGTATACTGTATATCCACTTTACTGTACGCGTTTGGGATATAATATGCAGTATTGTTCATTACTGACATTTAATTAATTCAGATCATTTGTAACAGTTCAACAGAACAATAACTGTTATGAAACTAAGCAAAGAACTACAAGTTTTGGCATCATCATTTCAGCGGGACAAAACGTTTTCCTGCAGAGTTTAGCTCCAAACATTATGAAACACACCTGAACAAAATAACCAGGGTCTTCAGGATCAGTAGAAAGTTACAAGCAGGCAGGTTTGATCGAGACAGGAGCAAAACTCTGCAGATGTTTAATCGCTGTCATCTTGAAAGAACAGATTCACGTATTGTAAGATATGATCAACAGCTTTGAGCAGCAGAACATCAGTGTTTTCGTCCAGGTCCAGCTCTGAGCAGTAGTTCTTCACTGGGACGATGTAGGATGTGGCCATTCCCAGCAGCTGCCCAGCCTTCTCCATCTAGAGAGAGATCAGGGAAGACAGAAGGATTCATGTGACGCTCAAACAGCAGAACATGGTAAAGCCAAGCATTCAGATGTAAAGCGTGACATACGGCCTGCTGAATGGCCCTGCTCTTGTAAACCTGGGTAATGTCACTTCTGGTAGCGTTACAAACCTGGTCCACATGGGTCAGTAACGCCACCTGGTGTACACCTGCAACTCACACAGTCATATTAGATGTTTCACAGCTCGAACCCTGGATTCACAGACAAGGCTTAAGCCTAGTCCCAGACTAAGATGTAATTCTGAGCTGTTTCGATCGAAGGAAACTTGCACGAACAGATCTTAAAATGTGTCAGTGCCTTTGTTTTGTCTTACACCACTGATGTTTTTCTTTCTAAGGCACGCTTATTAAAAACTACTTAAAAGTAAATGTAGCACACATGGTCCACTCTTCAAACACAACTCACCTAAGTTGCTGATGTGTTCTCGTAACTGTTGGAAAGTGGCACCAAAGCTTTTGGCGTAGGATCCGACTTTAGATCCGTCGATCACAAACACCACACAGTGCACTTTATCATTAGTGCTCGGTGTCCTGATGAAGCCCACTGTCTCTGCTCCAATCGGCTGCTCAGGACTAAACTAGAAAGACAACGCAGAGTTTTACCTGTACACACTTTGTCAACATTGAGTTAAAAATAAATACTTGTAATTTTAATATAAATGAAGGTAATGTTCAACGGTACTCTAAAAACTTTATTGATAACTATATCAACAAAAACCACATAATTTACCTGGTGTCCCTCTGGAGCGTGTCCTTTAATGACAGACAGTGCATCGTGAAGAGTGAGTCCGGTGCCTTCTCCTTCACCTACACCCATCACGTCACACAACACCAGAGCCGTGGGCTCGTCTGTGTCCTCTCCTGCTCCTCTGATGGTGTACGAGCGAAGCTGAGGAACACAAGAAGAACAGACTGCAAAATATAGCTTGAGCCTCTCGAAAAAAAATCAAGACTGAATGTCACTGAAACCTTCAGAAGCTTCCAAAAATGATTTCCCCCATGCAGATCTGGTCACATTTACCTTTTTGGTGAAGCTGGTGGAGGACGAGGAGCCCACCATGGCTCTGTTGAGGACCCGTCCAGAGAAGACAGACTGGACTGAGCTGATGAAGCTGGACTTTCCAGCCCCGACTGGACCGAGCAGCAGAACCCGGGCTTCAGTGACCGTCTCACTGGGTGGTTTAAATGACCTGACAGTCTTCACCAGTGCCTCTCTCACTCTGAACACATCACTGTTAAATGCATCTGATACCAGGATGTTATAAATCCAGTTTCACAGAGGTGGGTCTACTTACTCTTCACTCCACTCCGTACTTCTCCACTCGTTTTCCAGCAAGGATGAAGCTTGTGTGAAGGTGTAAAATTAACAGTCATGAACTGAGCACTGGGAGTTCATGGAGTATTCGCATGTTTTTAATATGTGTATAATACCTTCGAAAGTAAACTGAGGTGGAGGTGCGGTTTCGTTTTCAGGTTTGCTAGCACCATTGATGCCTGAAGAGGAGGCTTGAAATGCACTAGCAGCTGAGCCGAACACTGAGGATGAAGTAACATTGTCTGCTGCGGGTATGGCAAAAGATGAGGAGCTTAAACTGAATCCTCTATTCATTCTCGATCAGAGAAGGGAATGCTTTCGCTGATGAGTCTAGAACCAAAAACAAGCAAGAGACAGGACCGTACAAGATTACTGAGGATGTGAAAATATATCAAATCTATACTGGAAGAGTCATATGTGACCCCGGACCACAAAACCAGTCACAAGGGTCGGTGTTTTATCTGAATAAATCAGCTTTTCATTGATGCATGGTTTATTAGGATCGGACAATATTTGGCCGAGGTACAACTATTTGAAAATCTGACGGAAAAAAAACAGCTTTAAAGCTGTCCAAATAAAGTTCTCATGCACATAACTAATCAAAAATGAAGTTTTGATATATTTATGGTAGGAAATTTATAAAATATCTTTACTTAATATCCTAATGATGTTTGGCATAGATGAAAAATCAATCATTTTGACCCATAGGATGTATTGTTGGCTATTTGTACAAATAAACCTGTGCGATTTATGACTGGGTTTGTGCTCCAAGGTCACATATGTTAGTGTTAAAATAATAATGTTGGATTCTTTTCCTAAAAAAAAAACAAAAAAAACATAGGACTACATTTTGTAATATTTAGGCTAGTGATGTATATTGCTTATTGATAGACTTTTGACTATAATATTTTACTACTGACATCAAAATTACAACATTAGTAAAGTCTTTTTAGGGGGTGTAAATATGACCGGTTAGACATTTTCAGTTTAATACCTACTAGACTTAATTATGGTATGTTTGTGAGGTACACAATGTAGCTTTTTTTCAGTTTTAACTAGTCTACATAAGGCTGGGCAGGTTCGTGAGCAATGGTGCCATCAGTGGGCAAAATATGTGTCGTTTTAGTATCGTTATTAAGAGAAAACACGTCGTTTTAACGACAAAGTGTCTCGTTATTACGAGAAAATACAGGCTATGGTTTAAACAATATAAGACCTCGTTATTGAGACATATATGGGAGAACAAACAAATGTAAGCGGCAGCAGTCGAGACTCTCTCTCTCTCTCTCTCTCTCAAACTCACTCATTCAACGGCTAATTTTCAGAGTTATAACTGTTACCGTGGTATTTGTGTGAGGAACACAGTACCTCGGGTACAGCAGGTCACTGCAAATCAAATTAAAACATACTTACGACAATGACATGAAAGAGAGCCGAGACAACAAGTGAATGTTTCAATATTGAGAAAACGAAACTGTGTGTTGTGTAAGTTTGACACCCGGTCAGTAGAGGGATGCCTTTTCATAGATTAAAGACAAGACAAGCCAACATAACTCATCATCGACACAATGAAATACTGAGGACAAACGTTTCACGTCTTCAAGACGTTATTTTATCAGTCAATTCTCTAAGTCATATTGTTCCAGAAGAGCCCTGTGATTATACAGATTAATAATAAAATCAACCGAATTGACCAATCAGATTTCAGCACGGAGTTTCTTTGTTTTGCATTTCCTGTAAAACCTAACTTGCACAATTACATTTTTTGGTCTGATTGATGAATATCGTTCATTTAGTTTTACTTAAGCCTTTATCTGAGTTAAAAGTTTAATCAAAAATTAATTTTTATTAATGTATATATAGCCTATGTGTGTGTGTGTCATACAAATTAACAGACCTTCAAAATGTGCAATTGTGCAAAAAAAAAATGTGCAAAAGCTACTGCAGAAAGACAAAAACCCACACAGTGCTTTCATTCTTAATTTATCAATTTTATTTAACATTTCAAAATACGCTTACATTTTTGAATTAAGTACTAAAGCATTTAAGCCTGTTAGCGACATTTAACACATTTGCGGTGATATTTTATTTATTGGCTGGTTTCTCGTTATAAGAAAAACATATGAAAAAAATCTGAAACAGTACTTGTACCTCAGACAATTCAGAAAATTTTATCGGCTCAGGAAAAAATAAAATAAAAGTGCAATTTTGAAAAACATGAAGCATTAACTGTTGCATTAACGGCTTTATAAAGTACAAACACATAAGAAAATGTCTAATAAGAAAAGTGTATGTAAATGTCTCCACCTGATCACAATTAAACTTTTTATTGCTCAGAAAGTTTAGCAGCCATTGCGGTGACAACGTACACATTGGTCGAGCTTGTCTAAAGATAAATATCAGGAAAGCAAGGAGATCAGCAAAAAGTATTCAGAACTCAAATTAAGTGTCGTGAATGACATGCTGCTGTAGTGTTTGTCGATGATGGCAAGAACATTAAGGCATTCAGCTTTGTACACATAATGTGTCTCTAGTGAAACAAGCCAAGTATGTGGGACAAAGAAAAAAAAAAAACACGCAAAGACTATAATATTCTCCAATCTAAATAAATGCAGAATTAAAATGTTTCTTGGCTGTCACTACATATATTTTCATATACGCTTCACAAAAAACACTTTACTTTGCTACGTAGTGTTCACACACAAGTCATTTGATGCACTAAAATTGTATTTTTCTTACATTGCGAAACCACACTTTCCACTGAATGTTTAATCTGGAAATGTATTTGGTACAAATGACTACTAGAGAAGGGTTTATCTAGCCGGAATAACTCGTGTCTGAGCATTTGAATTGCCTTCATTTTCTCTCTAGAAGAAAATCAACTTGCTAAAGGTTGCACTGACAGACCAAAAACATTTAAATACTGTGGAGTGCAGGATCTGTACAGTGAAATACAGGAATACATCTGCCCTTAACAAAATATCAAGTGTTAACCTGCATGTCTGACTCTATTCTGCCAAAGCTTTCAAAGCGGCATTAAAACTGTGCAAAATGTAAGCAATGTAGGACCATAAGATATGGTAAACTGATCAGACGAATGTTAGATAATCAACAAGATGCAATGAATAAAATCACATGGACAAGTGTAAAACTGCTAAAAATAGCCACAAAGAAAAGAAATGGCAAAACTGTCTACTCTGTTCACACAGAATCCTAACAAGCAGCGGGTGTAGATGTGCAGAAGTGTTAACATTACAGATAAGTCATTCCTCACAAATGAAACTGAAATGCTTTATCCTGCTGCTCAAGGTAAAGCGTGAGAAACTGAGGGAAGACATTTTGAAAGTGAACAGAAGTGCTCTAGTGA
The DNA here is from genome assembly GCF_963082965.1 of Carassius carassius. Lineage (NCBI taxonomy): Eukaryota > Metazoa > Chordata > Actinopteri > Cypriniformes > Cyprinidae > Carassius > Carassius carassius. The sequence continues at coordinate 30,589,704 of NC_081770.1, forward strand.
CAGGCAGGGGTGTGATTCTTCGGGTGTGTTTAAAACTCCACTTTGCATGCTGGGAAGGTCTCGTCCTGCATGGCTACAGTGCTGTTGCTCCCAAGCACCGTGATCGCTAGATCTCTCTGCCGTTCGTGGGTCTCCTGGTACCAGCTGTGCATGGTCAGCGAATCAAACGTGGGGATCAAAGTCACCTGAAAAGTCACAGAAAAGCTATTAAACAGCTATTAAGCAGTGAACTGGTCAAGTGACTATCTGTGGTTTGTGTGAATTTCAACCTCTGTAGAGATTGGGCATGTATACTTAATATGTCCTACTGCTATAGAGCACTTTGAGCTTGAGAAAGGTGATGTAAATAAATAAAACATCTACTTACCTGAACATCTGGCCAGGATGCTTTGCCCTCTAAAAGGGAGTCGAGAATAGATCTCATGACTGTTTCCTTGTGCGGCTCATCTCCACTAATTATATAGCAGGATGAGCGGAGGCGTCGGAAAAACTCCACATCCACAGTGGAAGCTGCTGAGCCAGAGGGCAAATATGCCAAGTCCAAACAGATGGGTACTGAACTTGAATGTGCAGTGACAGAACCTGCAGAGGAAAGCAATAACTTTATGCACATTTGGACTTCAAAGCTGATTTCCTGATGTCCCTTCCATTTATCCATTCCAATATAAATGGAAAGCTTTGGGGCCATTTGTTTCTGCAAATGTATTGCTGCACTGGAGCTGGTTGGTCTGATTCAAGTTTTAGAATTCTAATTAAAGATGTTCACCGAACACCAGTGAACTAACAAATGGACAAGATATTCTCAGAGAGCAGTGGCGCTTTCAAGGGCATAAAAGTCTAGTTCGGACTGTCGGCCCAAATCCAATTTTTGTGCATGTCCGATTATATTTTGCACGTGTGAAAGGCAAAAAAACATCATATGAACTCATACTCAAAACACCACTCTTATTGAAATATGGATAGCCTTTTTGCCCATGTCACCTTCTCATACAACATAAAACGTACACACATCAAGCAGATTCCCTTTGTAGAAACAAGGTGTTGTTTCGAAGAGAAAGTTGATAGAATTACAAATACTCCTTGTCTACACACTGTGCATTCCATCTTCCTAGGTTTCTACCACTGCCACAAGACGTAATAATCCAGTGAAATCACAATATGTTTTGGTGTTGTAATACAACATCTGTATTGCAAACCCCATTGTGTGTTTTCTTTTTTTAGCGTAGGCATACCTATGCACCATAATTTACGTAGAAACCAATGTAGATATTCAGTTAAACGTAATAACTGAACATTTGTTATACACGATGAGGACAGTCGGTCATTTAGATCAGAATTCAAGCAGAAAGTTTATAGTTAACATGTTAAAATCCCATCAGAGATATTGTGCCTTTAAATTAATTCCTTTTAGTTGATCATCTCTAAAAATAAGCCTCGCTAATTGACTAGGTGAATTTCCTAAACGATCCCCAACATATGTGCAAGTCATATTTCTAGACGGAGCAATGAGCACTTACCAGATGAGGACTTTGTATGCACTGGTCTTGATCCGCTGACAGCATTGCGGGATGCAGGTCTGGTGTCCAGACTGGATGTTGGCCGTATAGTTCCAGTGGCAGACACCGGAGCACCAGTCTTTGTCTTTGCACTCTGCATTACGATGCTTGCAGATGCAGTCTTTGTGGACACTGGTGCTGTTTTTTTGGTCTTTGATGTTACATTCTTGGAAGATCTACCCTGACCATCAGCCTCTGGGTCAGCCATGCAAGCACCCGGCTGGGATGGCAGTGGTGGTAGGTCCTTCATTGGGGCAGGTGGAGGGTCTTCAGTGACATGCTGGGAATTGTGGTGTACCGAATGGCTGCTAGGGTGGTCGTGAGGGTGGTTGGGTGGAAAGTCACTAGGTTCCTCATCAGAGTCCAAGTCCTCAGTAATGGAGGGACACTCTTCAGTGGCTGGTGGCACATCAGAATCAGAAACCGAGATGAGAGAGACGTTGACAGAGGACGTCGTCTCCTGACTTTCCAGATGATCGCTACTACTGCACTGGTAGGGCTGTCTAACGGGCTCTAAGTGGTCAGTACTTGGGGCAGAAACCTCAGAGGAGAGTCCCTGTTGATTCTCTGGAGATTTGTGATGCTTAAACTCACAAGGTGAAACCAGACATAGATCAACATCATGTGGAAGGATGTCAATCTGTGGTCCAATGAGGTGATTCTCCGATTCATCATATGTGTGGTGACTATTATGAGATGTTTTTAAAGGTAAGGACATATCTGTTTTGGGGTCACGGTCTGCTAAATGTCCATTAGTGTATGCCAAGCTGATCATCTCTTCCTGTGAATGACAAACAGGCACTTGTTCAAAGGAAACTGATAAGGAATCATCTACTTCAGTGGAGTGTGGAGATCCAACCTCTGCAGGAAAGGAAGTGATGCTGGGAGAGCCATCGGGTAGAGTATCTTTAAGAGAAGTTGAGGAGAGAAAGCTTGATTGTCTATCTTGTGACGATATGGAGCTGTTTTCTATATTGCTTCTTAAACACCCTGCCATCAAGTTCTTGCAGACTTGCTGACCGTCTTCAAAACCAAGAGCAGAGTTCCTCAGACCTACCTTGTAATCTTCACCAGAGACCTGAGAAGAATTGCCAGGAGATTGTGGGTAATGCCCTGAACTGTTCTTCCCAGAGTCCGTGGGGGAAACTAACTCAAGGGTTTTTTCCTCTGAACTTGTACAGATGTCATCTTTGAGGCATCCATCAAGCTCTGTTGTTGTGATATCAAAATTAACACTTTTCTCACTCTTTGGTGTCTTTGAAAGTGGGGAGTGAAGTCCAATAGCACTGTTCGGGCCAGGGGCCCCATCCATACTGCGAAACTTCTCTGGACTTTCATCAGTACCTGTTGTAGAGCCATTCACCTGATTGTCATTGTTCCCAGAGGCACATTCAGTTATTGAGCTCAAAGGGTTGCCTTCAACATCATGCAATGGCCCAAGTTCATTCTCCATCGCAAACTTTTCCAACTGAGCAGTACTTTCCTCAGGTGTAGATATCTTTGACAGCTCCGCACTTGAGGGTTTCAGATTGTCAGGCTCCTTTTTGTCTGGCTTTGGCTTCCCTTTGGTTATAGAATCCTTTTTTGGGACCATAAAGTCTTTCTTTAGTGAGTCATTCTTGACCATTGACTTTCTAGACTCTGCATTACCTGGCAAATTTCCAGCTACTTTCTTAACATCCTTAACCAGAGCTTTGGTTGTTTTTTTGTCTTCTGGTTTGACCTCTTTCTTAATCTCCTTTTTCAGCTCAGGTTTAATATCTTTCTTGGGCTTTGCACCTAGATCTTTTTTCAAGGGTTCTTTCTTTTTCTCTACATTCTCGTCTTTCTTTGTCATACTTGTCAGTGGCCTTTCCTCTTTCTTTCTAACTTCCTTTTTCTCATCTTTAACAGGTTCTTTCTTAGACACTTGCTTTTCAGGCTTAGAAGTTCTTGGTTTCACATCATCTTTTGGTTTTGCTTTTTCCTCACTCTCTTTCCCTTCTTTTGGAACAGCATCATTAGTGGGTTTAGTCTTTGTTTTAGTGTCTAGCTTTTTCAAATCTACTTTGCTTAACTTGTCTTTGAGTGTGGCACTACCTGGTCGAGATTCTTTGCAAATACTCTTAAGGCTTTCCTTGCTCTCGGCACGCTTTGGCTGTTTTTCCAATTTTGGTGCCTCAAGGTCCTTCAAACTAACTACTGGGTGTTTAAGGAACTCTAGATGCTTTAGTCTCTCTAAACCTTCAAAGATCTTGGATTCTGGAGTGCAACCAGGAAACAGAACACGAATGATCTTTTCTGTAGGATTAGCTGGATGCCACACCAACAGTGCACATATGGACACCATACACTCTAGAGGGATTTCTGAGGCTTTTATATTTGGAGTGCTGCCAGGCCAAGTTTGCAAGAAAGCTTCTAGTTCTTTGCTACCTTTGACGGGATTGAGTACATAAAGATCTAGTCGACCTACACCCATCTTCTGGAAAAGAATTACCGGCTCGACAGTTGGCCCAGCAGAGCGACTGATCTGTTCTGGAAAAATTGACAACCTTTCTAAATGCTGTAATGTTAGGGAAGCCTGATCACAACTCCGAAGGACCCTGGAGTCACTCTGTAGTGTTTTGAGTCTTTCTGAGGCATTGAAAAATACAACTCCTATTTCAGGAGATATCAGATTCCTCTGCCAGTCTTCATTGCTCTGCGATCCAGTGGACTCATCTTCTTGTTCAGCTGCTTTTCTGTTAAATAGGCTGTTTATACCAGGTAGTATATCCACACCAGCATGGGTAAGCAATACGGAGTCAACTCGGTCTAGATGTCTCACCAGTTTCCAAAAACAGGATCGAGAATCAGATCCCCCATTGACTAAGACGTTAAAACCATTCACCGCAAAGAAGGCACAGTCACCTCTTCCTCCAGGAAACACATAGCAGCAGGGACGAGACAGTTTTAGGAAGCCAACTGTACTGGGTGGTTCGAGCAAATCAAAAGGCGACAGAGGTTCAAGAGACTCTGACAGATACTCTGTGAACTCCTGAAGGCCCTCCATCTCTGGGAGCAATAACGGAGGATTGGTTTTAATTTCTATATAATCTTGCAAATTATGCTTTTCTAACTGGGATTTTTTCCACATCCCAGATTCGGGACAACTCAGAGTTAAGCTGGCTTTCTGAGCAGGATCTGCAGAGCTTAGAAGATCTCCAATCTGTTTTAAGGAAAAACACTTCCTATTAGAAATCAGAATATTAATACTAATTACAGTGAACATGTTAATTGTTTTTGAATAATAAAAGAGTAACATTACAAAATAAAGAACTTGTTTGACAAATGCTTGACTGACCTCTTCATCTGTAAATATCTGGATAAAGTCATTTAGTGAAAAAGACCCTGTTTGTAACACAAGATCTCCAGTCTCTTCAACACATTGTCCAGCAAGAATTAGCAGCTTGTGAAGAGACGTATCAGAAATAAGCCGGCGAACCTATGAAAATAAAGAGAATTAAAATGTGCAATGATTGTTAACCTTTACAAATCTTGTTAAAAGAGTATAAACAAGCTCACATTAAATCATACAAACAGTTTTCAGCCCTCAAATCATGACCTTAACTATAACTAAATTTTAAGAGGGATTAATAGGAGGACACATGGCTGCGGCTCTGGATAGTAAAAGTATATATATCAAGAGCAGATATATCCAAAGTATTTCAAGGAATGTGTCAACATTTCCCTGTATTTACATGGTCTAATGCCAAGTAGCCCAAATACCAGTCAAATAGCTTTCATACGAAAATAAATGCTGTGGAAAGAGAACAGCTAAGGAACTGAGAGTGCATGCAAGTAATTGTACAGCAAAACCAATAACCTATATAACAGTTTAAACAAAACAAAAATCAAGGTACATAGTATAATTTATACCATAAAGCAAATGTTAATTCAACTTTGATTTAGAATTGGGTACAACAAGAAGAGCTAGAAATACAAAGTTTCAAACATAATGTAGAATAGTGCAAGCTAGAACTGGGAGGGATTTAAAAAATGTAAATGCACAGATTTTTTGTTTTTTATTTTTGATTTGTTTTTTAATATAGTTCATCTGTATTTCAATTAAATTTAACACAGTATATATCCTCTCTAAAATGGCTTAATTTCTTAATGTATAACTATAATATTTGCAATTACTTACTAGTCTTAAAAATGGCAAAACTAGTCTAAAGGTGTGGCCACATTCACCACTGCTCTGTGAAATTTCACAGGCCAATCCAGTCTTACAAATAGGAATAGGAATTTCATCATGCAGATTTCTTGACTCAGTGCTATTGCCAATGGGCTTTTTGCATGCTCAGTGTCACTGAAAATCTAAGTCTAAGGTTTCAGCACCTTAATGATATCTAATTTGAGAAATTTAATAGCCCAATAAAAAGATCAATGTTGCTTAATTTTGTATTGCCGACCATACTTAAATTCAAGCCTGCAAACCAGTTATACCAAGTAAGTGTAAGTTGATATTATTGTATTCCAATCTGCACAAAGTACTTAGACACTCACCTCTGAACAGACCAAATCATGAGATGGGTTCACTATCACCTGGGTCTCAAGCACATCCCCGTTGTGCTGCAGGGTCTTCTGGCCTGTGGATAGAGGCAAAGAGTGTGGTCTTTTAAAAAGTTTGTGTATGAACAATAACAGTGGGAAATGATTTCATATTTTATAAAATATGTTTGCATGCAGCAGCTACAGCATAGTTACAAACATGACAGCAAAACAGACCGTTTGAGTTTGAAGATTTTTCTGATAATTTTTTCACATTTTTATCTTCTCTTTCTAATGTAGCTTTCAATGAAAGATGCCAAATGCTACAAATTAAATGTGGTCACAATGACGCTTGTTGTGAAGTTGTGAGCCATTTATTTGAATAAAGCACAGCATACTGTAGCACCTGGATTTAAAAATGTCCCATCACTGAATTATTCATCAAGACCACGGCCAAAATGGTGCAAAGACCACCAGATAAGCTGCATATATTAATTGCATCATGCTGCATCATATTGCTCTAGTCGAAAACTTTTATTCTGCTTCCTCAATCTTTCATCATTCATGACAACAATATCATTTTGATGCTGTGGATTAGGAAGTACAGGATGTTTAGGACAGGCTGCATGTCATGACATGTCCCTGTCTTTTCCACAAACAATGAGCAGAGGTGGGTAGTAACGAGTTACATTTACTTCGTTACATTTACTTGAGTAAATTGTTTGGGTAACTAATACTTTTTTGAGTATATTTAAAGATGGGTACTTTTACTCTTACTTGAGTAAATTTTTTGGAAAAAATCTGTACTTTTACTTCGTTACTGTGGGCGACGCTCCTCTCGTTACTTTATCTTAATGCAATAAATGTTATAAATGCTTCAGTTTATTCCAAACGCGCCGTTTACTTTTCTCTGGGCAATGAGCGATGGCCATTCGCGAATGATTCATTCTTTTGAGTCAACTCTGTTCAAAGGCTTGATCAAACCAGTTGCCAAACGAGTGAATAGGTTCATGAATCAGTTTGAATGAGTCGTTCAGTTCCCTGCCGCACGCGCTGAGCATCTGAAGCGGAGTTCACTCGGAGTTGTAACGTTTAACATCAGCAGCGTTGAAAACGTGGATATGGAACTGCACTGAATTGAAAGCAAATCTGCAAAGGCTATTATTCACTTGCGATGGAGATCCTTATTAGATGAACACCGCGTGTGCTGTCTACTGTTTAACAGGTAATAACTTGGGCTACATTCGATTACAGTACACGATACCACTGTGACATTAGTTTGTTGTACGTGTGTGGCTTATAACAGAGGGGAGTCAAGTTGAATGCAGCTTCCAAAAGACAAAAAATAGCCGATTAAGATTTTATTAATTTTAATACAATCACACCAGCGAGTCATATCATCAGCTGCTAAATTCAGATCTGTGATTGCTTGCTGGCACTGAGCCAGAGATAGATGTGTTTTTACATCGCTGCGCATTATAACCAATCACACATGATTCTGTTGAGCTTATTAAAGCATTGGCCAATCAGAGGCGTTCAGATGAGTCATCGCTGAAATGCCGGTGCTTCCTTCACTCGCTCGCTGACTGAATACCTCTTTCTGGCAGTGTTAAAAGTTTCAGTGATTTTAATGGGAGTTTCTGAGCGTGATTGAACTCTAGACTGTCAGTGAAAATGATTTTTGATAATGTAAATGTTATTTGCTCTCTTTATGAACAATGAAAGATTAGTAGCAGTTTTTATATCACATTGACTTTCAATGTTAAATTCATATTTAAAATAAAGTGAAAGTGAAAGTGAAAAGTGAAAGTGACGTGACATTCAGCCAAGTATGGTGACCCATACTCAGAATTTGTGCTCTGCATTTAACCCATCCGAAGTGCACACACACAGAGCAGTGAACACCGGGGACTCGAACTCACAACCGTTCGATTGGGAGTCCGATTCTCTAACCATTAGGCCACGACTTCCCCCAAAAGTCAGTCGTATTAAAAATATGTTATGGCATGAAACCTATATCTGTTACTTAAGTAAACAGACAGATGTTCTGTAACTTAACGTTCATGTGAGGAGTTTTCTTTCTTCTCTGTGTCAGAGGTTATTTATACATATATAATACATACTTTAAAATATAATTTATTTTGTGATTCAAATTAATTCGGATGCAAATCCGAATTTTCATCAGCTGTTACTCCAGCTTTCAGAGTCATGATCCTTAAAAATATAATATATAATATAAATACACACCCGGAGCAGTGGGCAGCCATTTATGCTGCGGCGCCCGGGGAGCAGTTGGGGGTTCGATGCCTTGCTCAAGGGCACCTAAGTCGTGGTATTGAAGGTGGAGAGAGAACTGTACATGCACTCCCCCCACCCACAATTCCTGCCGGCCCGGGAATCAAACTCACAACCTTTCGATTGCGAGTCCGACTCTCTGACCATTAGGCCACGACTTCCCCTAAAATGTTTCTGCGTTGGCCGGGAATCGAACCCGGGTCAACTGCTTGGAAGGCAGCTATGCTCACCACTATACCACCAACGCACGCTTATATATGGTATATATATTTATACACACACACACATACATTTCTTACCTTTTATCTATATATCTAAATAAAAATAGGCTCAGTATATATGACCCAAAGTAACTAGTAACTAACTACTTGAGTAGATCTTTTTTACTCTTACTCAAGTAACTATTCAGACTAGTACTTTTACTTGAGTAAATATTTCTGTAAGTACTTTTACTTGAGTACAGTTTTTGGGTACTCTACCCACCTCTGACAATGAGCAAACATAAGCTGATGGTAACTCTAGCCTCTCCTCTGCAGACGAACTAGTTGAAAACACATGGTAGGAAGCATCTCTTTCCTTCCTGTATGCAGACATAGTGCTATGACAACATCTTTGCAGCCTTTAGTCACAGAGAAGTTGAGAAACAATATCTAGGGCTACAGACCAATCTACAAAACCAAAGTAGTACAGATTGTGGCAGCAGCACCATTAAATTAAGAGTTAAAGGACACGACTACCAATAATATTAGTCATATTTAATGGACAAAAATAGCAGCAAATCACGCAAGATATTGCATGAATTGACATTGCAGACGCTAACTTTTTTTTAGGATTAAAACATTTAAAGAGAAGAAACAGTAAAGGAAATTATAATTCTAGGCTAGAATTTCAGAAACTTTCTCAATTTCTAAGTTACATAGCACTGCTGGTGCACGGTGACAAAACAAATCCATAACTCAGCTAGAAACAGATGCCATGAAAGCAGAACCTGCAGGTCCTGTTGTTGTGTACCACCATAATAAAACTCCAGTGAAGCTGATGCCTCAGATCTTATCAAACGGTAATTATGTGTTTGGTGGCCCTTCCCCTGCCACGCATTACAAACAACTGCAGCACAGACCATCACATCTGCTGCTGAACACAGCTCTTCAGAACAGACACATGAGGGCCTTGGCTGAAATACAACAGCATATGGAAACAGAGCGCTACTCATGTTGTGTACGGGACGCTGTCAAACATATTGCAGGCCCTTCAACAAACACGCACCCAGCTGGTGCTGTTCTCTGTCATTTGTGTAAATAGGGGTGAGGGGTTTAATCTGATCTATCTGCTGCTCGGGACGTTCTGCTGGGACCATCTGCTCTGACAAACACATCACAGCTGAAACACACCTTGATAGCTGTTAAACTAGTATTAGGAGTTACTAGCAACAAGGAGCTTTCATGGGGACATTCACTTTTTGATAAATTTAACAATTCTTAATTTTTTCTTTCAAACAGTGTGAGAGCACTCGAAACACTAAGTACATGGTTATTTTAGGCAATTATTAAAATGCTGTTATTATTAGTTTTTGTTTGACAAGGTTGATCAGCATCTAATTTCAAATGAACCATTGAATTGCTCTCAAGCTAAACTTTCAAGAGAGAGTGGAAGCCCAATTTTGATTTGATAAAAAATACAAAAAAAAATTGAAATTCCACTCTCTACTATTAATTCCATTTTCATATCTGCTTGGAAATCACAAAGCCTGAATGTCGAGTTATCAAACCAACTGGAATTTTAAATTCCCCTAAACCCTACCCAGATACCATGAGTATGTCTCCAAGAGCTCAGTTAAACACTCCTTCACGTGTGCTGGAATATCTCTTCTCTAGATTAAGGGGGATCCAGAAACAGGGTTTAGTATCTACTGCCTTGAGCCAAAAAGCTCACTACTTCCAAAGTGTACACAAACTCCATCTTTCAAATGAACTCATCATGAGAGATGAGGAGTCTCACTGATGTGGTCATACATAGTTTTATGATTTAAAAGTGTTTTATTATTCCATACAGACTGATGGCACTGTGGATATAAACCCATTTCCAGGAACAGGAAGGGGAAAGCGCTTCTGACAGAGATCAGAGCGATGTGCCAGTGACACTCCTGAACAGCTGCTCAAAGATTAGTCAGGATTAGTCAGCATGTGTTGCTGGAAATGACTGGGTCAGTATACCGGTCCCAATCAGCAGGAACTAATCCTACATGAACACATTGGGATGCTGGCAGGGTGTACAGGGATGCACAGGCAGGAGGACGGGGTTAAAGAGGGACAGGGAACAGTGAAAAATGTGCTGGAGGTTTACCGTTAAAATTAAAACATGGGGGAAAAAAGGTTGTTATTCCATAAAATAATAATAATAATTGTATTATTATTACTTTGAAAAGTACATTTTATAGTGCAGTAGCAATACATTTGTCATAGTTTCTTCAAGTTAAACCAACCTTTTATTTTGAAGTGCGGTCACAAAGAAAACTGAGTTTCTTCATGAACATAACAATTTTAAATCAAATGCAATAAAGTGTTTTACACTTTAATATTCAACAATAAGTCTGAAGTGTACAGCCCAACTTTTGATTTCATTCAAAATTCACCAAATTCCATGAGATTCTGCGTTACATTGAAAATTCCATTTTATTCAAGATTCTAGATTTTTTTTTTGTCACATGAACAGTTAAGTGCAGAATATGACCTGCAGTGAAAGGTAAACCCATAAAAATAAATGTAAATGGGTTGATAATGTTATGACTGAATTCCACGTTCCCTATGGGTGGAAGACTGAACTTCTTCCCAATCGTATTCAAACCCTGCTACTTCAACACAGTGCCTTCATTGTACAAAGCAAATCAAAACACAGAGAGCTCGAGCTCCCTGTGATTTTAAAAGGCCCAAAATATTAATTCTTGAACAACACACAGAAAAATGAGTGTGGCACTGAAAGGCAGTGTTGTTCTGGGCACAGGGTCATTTACAGCCACAGACGGGTCTTTGAGAGGACTCCTCTGTGAGGGGACGCTCATGAAGAGAACAGTTTGAGCCCGAGGGGAAGTTCAGATCAGAGAGGCTTTCACATGCACTTCAACATCCACGTCAGGATAGGAGATACTGTGAACCAAAGCTCATCTTATGGCTGTTTTTGTAGAAATTAATTACCTTAAACTACATTTTAATATGAACAAAGGCTTCACTTTTGCACTGCTTGTTAACTTTAATTCCCTTTAATCATATATTATAAGCACCTCAACAAAGTCAGACCCACTTTGAAACGACGATAATCAGCAGTTAATTGGTTACAGACAGGATGGCAGCAGCTGGTTGCTAAAAAAGAAAAGCCACTGCTGATTCAACCCTCATTGTACGACCGTGCTTACTTAAGACAAATACTGTCGACGCTATCCTGACCTACTTCAGCAAAGCTGACAAATCTGACATGCAGGTGACAGGTGAACTGCCAACTATAGCTTGACGGTTTCATTTGTGTGTTAACTACACTTCACTAACACTAGCTAATTAACCTATCACGACAGGATCTATTAATCCACTGATGAAAATCCACCAGACAAAGGATTTTTGTCTGGATTTTCTCCAGTCTGAAGCCTCATTTAAGAGAGATGCAAAGTTTTTGCAAGAGAACATGAAATCACTGATATATAATTGATCTCATATTCTTTTCAATATCTAGCGAAAATATTGCATTCTCCCCCCCAAAAAAAACCTTTAAATTCACTTGCCAAAACTTTTGCGTTCTGTCACTTTGCATTTCCTCATAAAATGTTTCCTTAAGATACTTTGAATCCACTTGCAAAACGTTTGCATTTACATCGCAAAACTTTGCAACCCCCCACCCCAAAAAAAACTTTACATTCACTTGCAAAACTTCTGCATTTCACTTTACAGTCATTCGCAAAAAGTTAACATTCATTTGCTATTACATTGGTTTCCTTAAGATACTTTGAATCCACTTGCAAAACGTTTGCATTTACATCACAAAACTTTGCATTCTCCCCTCAAAAGACGTTATTTATTTGCAAAAACTTTTGTGCTCGCCCTCAAAAAAAAAAAACTTTGCATTTCCCATGAAGAAACCTTTGTTCACTTCCAAACTTTTTGATTTCCTAAAAAAGGTTTGTGCTTGAGTATAAAATAAGAAACGTTATGCTCACTTACGGAAAATTCTGCCCTCATCTAAAAAACCCTTTTGTTCACTCACAAAGAAAGTTTTGCAAGGGAATGCAATTTTTTTTTAAAGAAATGCATTTTTTCTTCTTTTTTTGCAAGAGAACACTAAATCATTGTAATATAATTTAATCCCATATACCTTTCCATCTCTATGTCCCTTTAGGGTCGTACAATACTCTCAGATAAACATTAATATAAATCCCACACAATTTCACAGATCTCCCTCCAAACAGATGAAGAAAGAAAACAGACAAGAGCAAATAGTTCATGTGTAGATTGTTTGATTCTTACCTTTGAGGTCTTCAGAGACGAAAGCAGAGTGTCTTGAAATAAAGAGTTTGAGCTGTTCATCTATGTTGCAGGCGGTCAAGTCGACGTTCCAGGAGCGAACACCTACACAAAGATGAAAGCGGCCCAGTCAGACTGCAGTCAACACCAGCAAAAGCTGAATTATTCATGGAGCACATTCACTGTCCGATGAAGATACTGACATTGAGCTCTTCCACTGACAGACAGCATCCTGCATGTGGTTCATGGACCAAGAGACAGAGACAGACTATTTATAAACCTTCTGGTGAGATTTCTGTATCCGTGGTGCAATAAATGAGTAAACCACCTCTTTCAGAGTTTATGAGAAAACATGACAATTTGAAAAACTACATATTTTATAACCAAGCAAGAGGTCAAAGTCAAAGTCGGTCTGAGTTTTTGTTCTCTGGACAGATATAATGCAGACAGAGAGCAGGAGATGTTATACACAATTCAACACCTAACTGGAATTTTTTATCATTTCCCCCCTGAGCCAAAATAAGGTGACCTCTTTCTCTGACTCACTTAAGAAGAACTCTACTACTGCAATGACTGCATGGTTTTCCTCACGTACTGCCCAAATTCTCAGCAGTAGAGTGGATGGTAGCAATATACTTCGGCAGAACTCTGCGTGTTTTCCTAGCCTCTAACATAGCATGACAAAAAACAAACAACATGTGAAAAACGTAAGCTCAGGAAATAATGGATCTTAAGGAATGTCTCTCTCATATGTTATACTCTTAAGTCCAGTTTATTTTAGTGGATCAGCTTGTTCAGGAGATTCAAATCAATAATTCAGAATTGTATTCCCCCGCTGAAATATTTAGCTAAATGCAGTGGTGTTATAAACTTAATATAAATTGTTGCATTTAATATTTATTTAAAATGTATCCGTTCAAGCATAATGTCGTCAACCTCAGGTCCATTTAATAAAAAACTCAAATAAATGGTACATTTGGCTGTTTCATAATATAAACTATGTAAACTGATAGTCTGATCTATTTTAAAATATACCACCCACATTTTATATTAGCATTAATACATTTAGCTACAATTTACTGGGTGTTTACGTGACACTGCTTTCCATAAAAATGAAAAACGTCTTTAATTTAATTTATGCGACTATGATATTTTGGGGGCCTGCAAATGCAAACTTTTAAAAATAAGTTTCAAAGTGGGAGTTTTTGAACTACGGGAAAACATTAATTTGTGAATTGAATTTTGTGTTCAGTCTATAAGCTGTGTGTGTATAGTGTTTATTTATCATCTACTGGCCTGGAGTTAATAATACAGCATTTTTAGTTGTTTTCATGGATTCATGTGAACGGAAATTGTTTTGACAATACTGTTGTCTGTACACAAACCTTTTAATAAAATTAAAGTAAAATCTTTCCCATTTTTAGTTCATGTGTTGTCGTGTAAATGTACTCTTAGTAGCTAGTAGCTACTTTACTAGACAATTATTTCCCCTCCCCCAAAAAATCCATTGTCTGTTTCCAATAGCATAATGGTGTTTAAAGCACAGCTCAAACTCACTTTCAAACCAAACAACTTTCTGTTGGTCAACACTGTGAACTCGTTTGAACAATTCAAACCCAATCCAAAATACGCTTTCTTAGCTTTTCGCCATGAAATTCCCAATCGCATGTATTTCTATTGAAACAACAAGATTTCACTGTGAAAATATGCCAAACAATGGTAAATGTGACCACATCTCAACAAAGTAGCTTGTTTCGAAGTATCTTTTCTAACAATGGTAGCTATACGCATTGATACCCAAGTTATGTGTATGTGTTTGCTAGCATGTCAATAGAGCGTTTCGTCATTCACGTCAAACGTTGCACACTCACGTTTGCAGACTGGTGTGTTTTAGCTACAAGGATAAAGAAGTGTGGGAGCGGATCATGTTTTTAATGAAAGTGGTTCAGAAAGTGCTTATAATTTACGAACTATCTGTGCAAACTCTCTCACGCTCGCTCAAAGTGACGAAAAACACACCACTGCAGACGCAGAACGACCGGCACGACTGCAGAATTGCTTCCTATTTGAAGTCTCTGACTGCTTTCAAAACAAGAAAGAAATCTTATTCCTGTCCGACTACCAAGGTGGAAGCTGCAGGAAGAAAAGGAAACGCTGGCAGCAGTCACAAAGAGGATGTGTGCGTATCGGTCACACGGGCCTTGTGTATAGCCACAGATAAAGAGACGGAAAATCAAAGGAAAGCAGATGTTAGCAATCCCAGCTGCACACACACAGTCATCTCACAATCAACTCCCAATCTTACCAACTAGAAAGTGTATAAACCCAGTCTTAAACGTCAAAAGACCAGCTTACGAAAGTCTAATCAGTTTCCTTTCAACAAGGCTGATGTATCGCGCACATTTTAAAGATGAACTATGAACCAACCAGCACAATGAGGAAGGAGAGTCTGCAAACACAAGGCTGGCTATATATAGCTGTTCTGCTTGCTTTTCAGGGCCTTTCGACAGAGAAAACAAGCCAGAGACGCATATCTGCTGCTGTATGAATGCGCTTATCTTTCTTTCATAAGAGGGTGCGTTCAGATTGGAGGATTGGAGAGATTTCAAGCGCACCGTCTGAGCGGGGAAGTCACGTCGGCTTAGCCATGCTGAAGTAAATGATCTGCATTATTGATGATCTGCAGAGCAGGCTGGGTCTCTTTATGTGCTTCGGGATCCAGGGGCCAAACATCTCACAGAAGGACCAGGAAATACTGAAAAACCAACACCATTATAGGAAACATGCAGGCTATCTTTATAAACAGAGGCAAGCTGTTATTTAGTCTGTCGAGTCCAACTTTGAAGAACTTCCCCGTATCGATTTAAGCCGAGAGCCCTCATTCATCTCATTTTAGTTCCTCTCAGCTGACAAAATGAAGAGAGGTCAAGGTCACATGAACAAAAGGGAGTCTCTTGAGTTGATATTTGGTTACTTTTATGCCATGTGACGGCTTTCAAGAGACTTTTTAGTGGTAATTCTGCATGCCATCCACTCGTCAGGCTTTTATATTGGATAACAAGCCATTACAGTCCTTAAGGTTTTAAAATATGTCTAAACTAGTCATAGAAACTTTAAACTAGAAAACAACAGTTCTCTATAACGTATTAAGACTTAAGATTTATCTATATCTTATTAAGAACTTATTAAGCCTATTTGTACAAATAATAATAATAAACAATAACAATAATACTAATAAAACTCCATCAACATGAGCTACACAAAGAGATTTTCTGATGAAGCTGCTACATCGTTTCTCTCTTCATGAACTCGGAGAGTGATGATGGGCGAGGGAAGCGCGCGCTGGCTCTCATTCAATCATCATCACACACTTAGACGAAACTTTACCTCTCTCGATCTCTGACACTAGTAAGTCCACAAATCCAGCCGGACCGGGCTGTCCAACAATGACCAGCAGAGAGTATCTGTCGCTGCAGAAGCCGCGCTGAGCGCTTTGGCTGGAGCTCTCCATGCTTGCCAACTCGCCGATGTGCTCTGCCGCCATGTTGCAAAGTTCACACAAATTCCTGATGTGTCCAAATCACGAGCGAGTCGTTCGTTTGACTCGGTTCTCTTTAATGATTCAGTCGAACCGATTCTCTCTGGATCTTTGACGAAGAACATGCTGCGAGGGAAACATTAGCAGCGTACGAATTTTGCCTCTCAATATTATTTATTTGGGATGTTGTATCTGGCACATATATACTTTTCTATACATTTATTAATTCAGCAGATGCTTTTATCCAAAGTGACATACAAATGAGCACAATGGAAGCAATCAAAATCAATAAAGGTGCAATGATATACAAGTGCTATAATAAGTCTCAGTTAGCTTAATGTAGTACACATAGCAAATGTTTTTAAATTTTATAAAAAAAAATATATAAAAAAACAGATAGAATAGAAAAAGAATAGAGCAAGCTGGTGTTGGGTGAGTACTATTTATAAGCTACAGAATACAACGATTATCTTTATTATAACTTACACAAAAAACACAGTGATGACAGCCAGATTGAAAATGCTACTCATGGATATCCTAGTATCAATTTAAACTCGAATGAACCGGTTCACTGAGATGAAATGTTCGAACGAACCGACACCTTCAAATGAATCGGACAACACAACGGTAACACAAGCGATGCTCGCAGGGAAACGCCCACAATTTATATACAAGCCATCTGACGTCATTTGTGTCCATTCAGATGATAAAGATATTACAAATGGGTATTTTGGAATAATTTTGAAAATTGGGTGTATGATAGAAATGTGTGTATTTGATATATATTTTTCATTTTAACAATGACTATGTAAAAACTAGTATGCAGTTATTTTTATAGGAAAATGCTAGGTAAATTAGAAGTGGGCTCTTCACAAACCAAAGTTCTTACATTTTATTTTATCAATTATTTTTCAAACATAAATTAAACATACATTTCAAACACCAAGTAAGAAACAAACAAACAAAAAGAGCTAGTCCTATCTTTCTTGTGAAAATATATTTAAATAAATGTGAATAAACAAATCCATAAACATATAGGTGCAAATGTGATGAATTACACTGCAAAAATAGATGTGTGAAAAATGGTTGTGTGGACATCATTCTGACACTCGTTGTGTAGGATTTTAACACACAATGTGTAGTAATAATAATAAAAACCTGTGTGGTACAGACTAACAAGTTTTTTATCCCACCGCTGCACTTCATCCATTTGTGCCGACACCAACAGCTGGAGGCCTTGACGACTGATCTGCTGTCAGACCATTTGAAGGTGGAGACCAATGAGGCATCTGATTTCCCCTGAACTGGTGGGCTTGAAACCTAGTGTCATCTTTGCATGGCTTACATGTTGGTGCTGACATCAGATCGAAGAGCGCATATGGCACATACAGTTTGAAGCATTCGTATGGGCTCATGTGATGTCTGTCATAAATCAGATGATTCTGAAAGAAAGTATTGGTTATTGTGGTGAAAGGCCTGTGGCGTCCGTTAATCTCATGCTTCCTGGTTATTGTCATCTGCTCATGATCATCTTCCTCTCTGTTCACTGTACTCTCCTCCTGATCCTCTGTCACTACACTTTCTGTCACCTCAAGCATGGATGCATCTCCACTGTCCCTTATCTCTGTCCCTCGTCCTATCCAATAACAAAATCACATTTCTAACTCTTTTTTCCATGCCTTCACTTGTGACCTCATATGCATTTCCTGCAATTTACATATCATAAACCACATAAAACTTTGTACTATACTCTCAGCATCTACTCTTACTTAGCAGTCAAGATCAGATAACTCAATTTCTAAGGTGTTCAGGGAAGTCTATGACTTTATACTTTAAAGGAAGATTGTGTGAAAAACAGGTTATATGCATAAAATAAATCAATTTTGAAGTCATAGCTTAGCTATGAAATGCTTATAGGTATTTTGTTTCTTTGCATGATCTAACTGAGAGCTGGCTTATATATCTTGACTCCTGATGTCCATTGGGATGGACGTTAAACTTTGAAAGACAGAAGGTAAAAAAGAATATGATGAGATTGGAAAAAATGGATTTTTAAAATTATTAGCATTTTATTTACAACACAGTATAATCAAAACATACACAATGAAGGTTAAAGACACATTATTGAGCTCACTGATCTAACCGCAGAGATGTGAACTGACTTCGAGTCATTCCTGAAAACAGATTCTGTTCAACAAGTGAAACAAGTAAACCATGCCTGATATTTAAGTGTTTGCTGCTTCTTTCCATGGATTCAAGGAAAACAAATGAGTCAAGGAGCTTCTTTTACCAAAGAATATCAGTGTAGCTGAACATCTGATGTTTGTACAGCACTCTCAGAGGAAAAAACTACTTTTTCTATACGACAGTATACAGGTGATGGTCATATAATTAGAATATCATCAAAAAGTTTAACTAATTCCATTCAAAAAGTGAAACTTGTATATTATATTCATTCATTACACACAGACTGATATATTTCAATGTTTATTTCTTTTCATTTTGATGATTATAACTGACAACTAAGTATCAAATTCAGTATCTCAGAAAATTTGAATATAACTTAAGACCAATACAAAGAAAGGATTTTTAGAAATCTTGGCCAACTAGAAAGTATGAACATGAAAAGTATGAACATGTACAGCACTCAATACTTAGTTGGGGCTCCTTTTGCCTGAATTACTGCAGCAATGCGGCGTGGCATGGAGTCGATCAGTCTGTGGCACTGCTCAGGTGTTATGAGAGCCCAGGTTGCTATCCACAGATTTTCTATGGGGTTAAGTTCAGGCGAGTTTGCTGGCAAATTAAGAACAGGGATAACATGGTCCTTAAACCAGGTACTGGAAGCTTTGGCATGGTGTGCAGGTGCCAAGTCCTGTTGGAAAATGAAATCTGCATCTCCATAAAGTTGGTCAGCAGAAGGAAGCATGAAGTGCTCTAAAACTTCCTGGTATACGACTGCATTGACCTTGGACATCAGAAAACACAGTGGACCAAAACCAGAAGATGATATGGCACCCCAAACTATCACTGACTGTGCAAACTTTACACTGGACCTCAAGCAACGTGGATTGTGTGTCTCTCCTCTCTTCCTCCAGACTCTGGGTCCCTGTTATCCAAAGGAAATGCTAAATTTACTTTCATCAGAGAACATACCTTTGGACCACTCAGCAGCAGTCCAGTCCTGTTTGAAGCGAGTTGCTTCTGACGTTGTCTGTTTTCAAGAGTGGCTTGACACAAGGGATGCGACAGCTGAAACCTATGTCTTGCATACATCTGTGTGTAGTGGTTCTTGAAGCACTGACTCCAGCTGCAGTCCACTCTTTGTGAATCTCCCCCACATTTTTGAATGGGTTTTGTTTCACAATCCTTTCCAGGGTGTGGTTATCCTTATTGCTTGTACACTTTTTTTCTACCACATCTGTTCCTTCCCTTCGCCTCTCTATTAATGTGCGTGGACACAGAGCTCTGTGAACAGCAAGCCTCTTTTACAATGACCTTTTGTGTCTTTCCCTCCTTGTGCAAGGTGTCAAGGGTCGTCTTTTGGACAACTGTCAAGTCAGCAGTCTTCCCGATGATTGTGTAGCCTACAGAACTAGACTGAGAGACCATTTAAAGGCCTTTGCAGGTGTTTTGAGTTAAAATATCTGATTAGAGTGTGGCACCAGGTGTCTTAAATATTGAACCTTTTCACAATATTCTAATTTTCTGAGATATTGAATTTGGGATTTTCCTTAGTTGTCAGTTATAATCATCAAAATTAAAAGAAATAAACGTTTGAAATATATCAGTCTGTGTGTAATGAATGAATATAATATACAAGTTTCACTTTTTGAATGGAATTAGTGAAATAAATCAACTTTTTGATGATATACTAATTATATGACCAACACCTGTAGTATCTAGTATCTTCCAGCTCTCCAAGTAGAAAGTGCAAAGATGGTTCTAATACAATGGTAGCCAGAGCACAATCACTTTTACTCATGTTTATCTTGCTAACTTACTTGGATCATATCGAGGAGCAGTCTCTGTGCCATTAACCAAGTCCCATAGTCCGTCTTTCATCAATGCAATCCAACATTTCACTTTCCACATAAGATAGTTTGATCCATTAAATGGGAAAACTGTCACTGTCTTGGACTCCTTTCTTATTTATATTCACTGGAGCGTTTTTCTTCTGGGCCCATAACCTGTTGGTTTTAAGTGATTTCCTTGTTAAGCGCACTTAATAAAAAGTGTGTGTTACTTTAATGCATGTTCAAACATTTTTTACATCTCTCAGAATACAAAAACACATGCTTAGGGCGCTACCTAGTGGTCTTAAAAAACACAAACGAAGACATACATCAGACAGCTTCTTATCTTAAGTGTTTTTCTTTTCTCCAGCACTTCGTGAGTAGAGCCTATAAGTAAACTTTCTTTTAAACATTCTTACTCTAACATTAACATAACTCATTACTTTTATATAGTAGATTCAGTGAATAAATCTTCATAATGTTTTCACTTAGGCTAGTATATGTTTGTACACATTTAGTCAGGAATCATGGTTTGGAAAAAGTCTAACTATTCAAATATATGTACAAGTCATGTCACAGTAACACAATAACTAATGAAAGTATTATAATAATAATAAAAAGCCCTGCATTCTTCTGAGGAAACCCCAAAGCGTATCCTCCCAGCGCCTCTTCATATGAAGTCAGTTTTGTCTTACTCCTCTTACCGTTTCTTTTCTCAGGAACGATCAGCCGATAAGAACCAGGCGGAAAGGAAGTCGACCGGAAGTTGAAGTCGGCCGCGTGCCGCCATCTTGTAGCAGAACTTCACTTGCGTTAGCATCCCATTGACCTCCCATTCATTTTGGCGTCACTTTGACAGCGAATAACTTTGCATCTGAGGCGTTTAAAGACTGCGTTTGTCCATTATTTATTTCTAAAGATACACGACAATGTATAAAGGGCTCCATTACCTTCTATGTTACATTATGGCCCCGTAGAAACAGTTTTTGTAAAAAATAGGCTAACGATTGCGTCATAACCACTCGACTCTCTGTCGCATTACCGTACAGACAGGAGGAGAAGCTCGCAGTTAACTTAATATGGCGTACTGGCGTTACATTTTAAAATACTATACAAAATAATTAATCAGAATACTTACTCCTGCTCACTCACGCCAAAGAACTCCCCGCTCAAGCTCGCCGTCTCTGCAAGATTAACAATGGCAGTTTGCACGCACAGCTACTAGGAGATTTACATCTGTCAGACAGGTTGCTGACGTCATCAAGCTTAGTTTGAGTCTGCGCGTCAGAAACGGAAGTGCTAAAAAACGCTAAAAATGGGCTTCACTTGTCTCAATTGAGTTCCAATGGGGTCGCTGTGTCCATTTCTTTTACTGTCTATGATAAGAACTCGAGGAAAGGTGATGCTTCGTTTGCTGTGGTGCGCGCGCCTCTCACGTGGACGATCAGAAGCGCGTGGGCGTGATTAGAGATAACGAAGGGCAGACGACGGGCAAAACTTGACATCGCGTTGGTTTCACACTGATTACTTTGTCACATAATATTAGTTTTCTACATGACTGACTTCGTTATAAGACTGCGTGGTTCAGTGTCACAAATGTCATATGCTAAACTTGACTGCACGATTTTCAGCCATATAAGCTGTAACACTTTTTAATATATACTGTATTCTAGCTAATGCAGTGCATTGTACAAGGCATTTGTGTCATCTAAATTAAATTTATGAAATTGAAATTTAGAACATTTTGTGGTGCCTCTGTGCATTGCACTCTACCCTGACATCATCTGACAAATGAAATTGCTAACATGTTTACATCTGTCTGTTTTATTTCAATTTTGTAGAATTACAAATCGACGGTAATGCTTTTTATTTTTTGTCATTAACACATTAATTAGCAGTTTCTTATTTTAGTTAAATGACATTACACAGTAGATGTGTGACCCATCTTATTTGCAGTGTTGGGGAGTAACTAGTTACATGTAACGGCGTTACGTAATTTAATTACAAAATTATTGTAACTGTAATTAGTTACAGTTACTAAGAAAAAATGAGTAATTAAATTACAGTTACTTATGAAATTTTTTACGATTACAAAGGGGATTACATTTGAATATTTACACACATCCACATACAGATTTAACTGATTTCTTTCCCAAATTGCACTGACTATTATGAGACATACCGCCCTAATAATTTCCGGGATGCGGAAATACAGTCTGGTTCGTAGATTCCCGTCATAAAAACGGAATGCCTAACGCGGACGGAACATCCCACATTTTGGATGACTAAATCAAAAGTAGGTCAGTACACTTGAATCAAAACATGACATCGACTAGTGTCTGTGAATATTAAGCCCCGAAAATGCGATATATGACTTGCACATTCTGCGTGTCAGAGAGAGAGAGAGAGAGAGAGAGAGAGAGAGAGAGAGAGAGAGAGAGAGAGAGAGAGAGAGAGAGAGAGAGAGAGAGAGAGAGAGAGAGAGAGAGAGAGAGAGAGAGAGAGAGAGAGAGAGAGAGAGAGAGAGAGAGAGAGTGAGTGAGTGAGTGAGTGAGTGAGTGAGTGAGTGAGTGAGTGAGTGAGTGAGTGAGTGAGTGAGTGAGTGAGTGTTTCAGGTCAGTTTAATCTGTAAAGATGCTTTTTTGTCTTTGTTTTTTTATTTAATTAATCAAGCAGCAGCACGTTGCTCATCAGTCATCACTCAAAATACTATATAAAGGACATCATTATTATCTGTTGTAATGTTACAGTAGTAATTTAGCTGAAAAATAATCAAATTTTTTTTTATAGGTTTAGGGGGAGCTACGATAGACAACAACACAACCCTTACGAAAATTAACATTTTAATATTTAACTATAAATCCAGAGAAAATGGTTACTATTGTTTAACTGTGATAACCAAAAATTTAAAATTATTTTACAAATGTTTTTATTTAAAAATAAATACAAATCCATTTGCAATAAAAAAAAGGTTATTTTACTTTTATATAGGCTAATAAAAGCATGGTAATTTTTTGTAAGGGAAAAACATGACTCGTGTACAGTATTAGGATTTTTCTATAAAGGTATTGTAGTATTGTAGAGTATTGTATTGTAAAGTATAGTTTTGTTCAATCTTGAGTATTAAAGTCACGAGAGAGATGGATAACAGGGCAAAATAAAGAGACTGAAGAGAAAAATGGAAGTGAAGGTGCAGTTCAGGAGAGAACTTTTAATTATTTTGCATGTCCCCAAATTAAAGATTTAAACCTTTTTTATGTCAGGTCCATACAAAAAATAGTTTTGTCCATGAATTTGTTTGTATGAGTTTGAATTTTCCAGTCTGAATTTTTTTCCCAGTCCGCCCCTCCTGTAAATTAATGGCAAAGACATTGTTTTATTTACTACACATAGGCCTACTGAAGCTCGCAGTGTTTTCAACCTCTGCTGCCTCAATATAGGAGTACACGAGCACATAAACATAATTTCTAGAACTGCTTTGTGTCACTTCATGTGCATTTTACTTATTTTGAGAAAACTATCATCATATACGGAGACAGCAGTTTCAAAAAAACACCAATGTTTCAGGAGTTTATTACACAGAATACATCACATGCTTATTAGATAACTGTATTTAAGTTGATGTATATGCTTTTATTTATTATTCTTTAATTTTCACAAATTTAGAAAAGTAATCAAAAAGTACTCAAAAGTAATTAGTTACATTACTTTAATAAAGTAATTGAAAAAGTTACACTACTATTACATTTTAAACAGGGTAACTTGTAATCTGTAACCTATTACATTTCCAAAGTAACCTTCCCAACACTGCTTATTTGACACATCAGTTGTCTCCGAGCACACTCACCACATGTGTTACAATTCTGCACTACATGTGTCAGTTTTAACACATCTCTTTTAGCAGTGTAGTCTGCAGGGAGGAGCTGCATCTGCTAAAACGTATTATAGCTTTACTACTTATCCACTTGTGCTCTTTGATGTCTTGACCACCAATTTAATAGCTCTGATATGACACCAGCCCCTTATTTATTTAGGTTTCATTTTCAGGGACTGTAATTTGTTGAAGCTTTGTACCGCCTAGTGGCCACAAAGTTACAAGATTTTAATATTTCAAGATTATTCTCTCAAGAGTTATAAGAGTTTGAATAAGAAACAGAGGTATATATATATACAAAAAATGCATGCATTTATTTGATGTGTGCATTAATAAAACATTACAACTGATGGGAAACGCCGAACATCTCTAACAATACAATGAAACACTTGCTGGATAATGACAGAACGAGGCATGCTTTCACAAACACTTGAGGATGGAGAAGCTGCAGGTGGTTCCTCCTGGACAGCTGCACAGCTTCCCGAAGCGAGCGCCTTTACGAACCGCACACTGCTCACCTGCATCACACTAAACACAACATTTAATGCTTTTGTCAGACTTTATAGCTTTCATATTGCAGAATGATATTAGTAAGTACTGAACACAACGTGAAACACTCAGTTTGTGGAGCACCTTGTATAAAATTGGAGTTTTTTTTGTTTCATATATTCCCATCATGGATGGTCTTCATGCCAAAATGAAATCCTTTTTCCCACGTTTCAACCAAAACATGATTTTGCAGATAATAATTTATAGAGTTCAAAATGTACTGCAGAATATGAATGACCTAATTACATTGTTATTGTTATTTAATGAATGTCTAACGTATGTGTCAAATGTATACCAAAGACTTACCGAGGGGACCCAACCGAACTTCTTCTCTGCAGTGGGAATCTGTTTGTTTCTCAGTTTTTCGAGCACTTCTTGAAGAGCCTCGATCTGTAAGATATTATTTTCTCAACTCATTCATCTCTTAAAGCTGTACTTTCAGATTGATTTGCCGAGTGCCTGAAGAAACCCTCTTAACAAAAGCGATCTCACCAGTTCTTTCTCCTCTTGAGCTTTCATGTCATCTTCTGGCGAGCGGATCTCTAAACCATCATCACAGCTAACTAGCAGCATTAAGACGGAGCAGGTTATGGTTAGAAGAAAGATCCGATCACTGACCATTGTGGCTGGAAACAGGACTTGATTTGAGACAGGCGTATATGGTGACCGACTCTTCTCAAGTAACAGAAGAAGGAGCATCTCAACCGTTTATAAGCTCTCTGTGCAATGACACAAATCCGTTCTAAATGCATGAGATGTTGTAGATGAGACGTTGTACATGAGATGCTGTAGATGTCATGGGACATGACCCCAAAGCACCTCCGAAGGCAATGCAAACTAAACGCTAGCTCCGTCCACCTGAGAACGTCAGCATGATGAGTCATACGTCTGACCCATGAACCTCAAACATCAAGCCACTGATGTACACCTAACCTCATCTTTGACTACAATTACCAACCATTTTTATTTCCGGAGAAGATCATTTAATTACCGGAACATCTATGACAAGAAATAGCCATTTTAAGGGAATGGGGCCAGTTGCAAACAATTCCTTTTGTAAATCTTTTTTTTTTTTTTTTGTCAAATGGGTTAGGAGTGAAAATGAAACACAAAATAATGTAAACATCTCAGCATTAACAAATAAGTAATAATGATTGAACAATTAGATCGCCACAACTTTAATGCACAGGAGAGCTTCTCTGATAGTTTCCAAAGCGGTTTGAAATTCTTTTCCATACAGTGGAATTATGGAAAAGAAATGAAAAAGAACAAAGTGTCATTATTTAACAGATAACATAACACAAATTTATTAGAGTAAGTACTTTGAAAAAAAATAAAATAAAAAAAAATCCCATTGCCTTACCCCATACCACATTAGTAAGCTTAAAATGATTTATAATTTGAGCTGTCAGGTCGGACTTCACAGGTCAGTTTTAAATAATTTGTCTTAGCTTTTTCGTCACTTTCTGTTAACCCAGGTCCAACACACTCAGATGTGTTCATTCTGACAACTTGTAGCCATAACATTACACAATGAATCGTTCACAATGCATCTATCTGAGGAATTATTTGTTGTTAGAGCAATGGCCACAGAGACTTAACTGTAAAAAAAAAGGAAGCCAATTAAAGCAATAGTTTTTAATATGCCGAAGTAAAAACAACAGTTGAAGACAATTATCTGCTCAAAAACATTACATTGACTATATAAACATTAAATATACAAATAAATAACGCATTTATTTGTTAGTTAGTTAGTTAGCGTATGCCTTTTCTTTTTGATTTAATATCATTCATGGTATTTTGATAATATGATCACCTGAAACCATCAAACTCATACTCTCCAGAAGTCTGCTTGGAATTCAGATGAATTGGAGGCTCGAAGGAAGGCACCTGGGGAACACACACTTTAGCTCCAGAGTCTGAACACACTCAGAACTGGTATCCTTGGAGAAATCGTTCCTCAAAACACTAAATTGATTGCCCAGCACCATATCAAGTGTGCACTCGCAGATAACCCCTGCGTCTTTTACCACAGACATTTGCAATCACCGTCATCCTCCTTCCTTCCTTCCTTCCTTCCTTCCTTCCTTCCTTCCTTCCTTCCTTCCTTCCTTCCCAACTTCAGTTTTATTCCCTCCTCCTATTCACTCTTTTTTACTACTACTTAAATACAATTACCTCACTTCCTTTCAGATTACACTGACATTACCATTCGTTGGCAGTCAATCAACAGGTCACGTCATGTGTGTTGACTTTCTAGCTCCGCCACAAGCGTACAAGTCTTTGAAAACAGCAACTGTATTGTTTCTGTGTAAACACCCAGTACGGGAATCTTTGAAAACGGCGACGTAATGCTCATGCGTAGTTTTGTGTTAGGTATGTAGGCATGCACAGTACATGTCGATTTTAAAGGCAAGCGCGAACAAACATACTGTACACAAATATGATGGAGTACATGATACTGTTGTAGCTGCTCAAGAGAATGCTAAAGCTTCTTCAGCAAAGAGTGGATTTACTTCACCAATATTACAACCAACAGCGGAGACATTTAATGGATTTTATGGATCACAAGCCATTTTCATGGATATGTGTAAATGTGAATTGTTTTGAAAATGTTGTCGTGTATATGTGAAACCTTTTAAAAACGCTAGTGAAAAACTTTTCCATTTTTGACTACATCATACTACATAAGAGGGCAAAAAGGTAGCTATTTTGCCGATGTATCGATTTATGAAGCACATCAGAAGCAACTACTGTTCACGTGACCAACTTGCATTTTCTTGCTAAATATATGTGGGAAAATATTTTGCTCTCACGTGAAATCCCTGATCGTGTGGATTCATATTGAAATGATTTTCTCTGCAGAATTTTCAAAAATGGTAAACGTGATCGCTCTTTAACTCACAGTTTACATGTCTTCCATAATATGTTACAGAGTTGTGCAACACAATTCCAGTAAACAGCATATTTGGATCTTGGTCTTTATTGTGAAATATGAGACAGTGTACTGTGAATTATTGTAGAATCCACATGTACATGAATACTAATACTTTATTCAAAATGTCAGAAACACATTATAAGAAAGGTAGTTGAATTTCCTTTCATCCTTCTTTCTTTTTTTATTTTAGGTATCCATTTAAACAAACACACACGAGCTTCTCAGATTAGCAGATCCTGGTCATTGAATGGAGCATCTGCTTCAGTCTTGTTCGGCTGTGAAGACTCTGTAGTGTTTGGAGGAGCGATGCTGACGATGACTGGCTTGAACTCTTTCCAGGGTTTGGTAGGACAGTTGAGCGGTGTACGTTGGCTTGTGCTGATGCTCTCCTTGGATTCCTCTGAGGATTCTTTGGTCCTTTTAGGTTGTATCCTAAGAGGAGACCAGCCTGGTGGTCGTTTAAATCTTGAGACAGACTGAAAACAAGACGTTGGGCACAAATGGGTTAATTGAAAATCTATCACAATGCTTTAAAAAAGATCTATATTGTTTAACAAAAACAAAAGAGTGATGGGTTGGCTCACCTTACTAACCATTGTTTCACATTCAGCATGCACTTCTGGGCTCTCGTGCCTCCAAGGAGCCACATCCACAGTAGAGTTACACTGCAAAACCTCCTAAACAACAACTTATGTGAGAGGCTACAAGTACTGGACACATTCCTTAACTTATTATTGTTCTATCTCAGACTAAATTAATAAATGAAGAGTTCAATGATGCAAAAGCCTCTAAGTGCCTTATAAAATGAGTATTTTTCTTAGGCTCCTATGTTTATGATCAGTTATTTCACTTCAGAATCTATTCATTGCCATTCAAGTGAAGGTTACTAAAACTACACACGGGAGCCTGATAAAAAAAGTTGTCTCTTAGGCTTTTACATCTGAACAAATATTCAATTACACTGGCATTCTAAAAAAAAGAGAGTGATTTTGGATGTTACCGTTTTTTCTTGCATTGGGTGGCACTCCTCAGTAACCACTTTGAATTCTGCCCTGGTGCAGTTGCTCTTCTCAATCAAAAACTGCAATTTATACCTGAATCCAGCCACCACCTAGAAACAGAAAAGATCCACAACAGCACAACATTAACCTTGATGATCTTGAGTTCGACCAATTTGACCAATTACAGCCAACAGCCCAATCTGACAAAAACAGTCCAATGGATTAAATGAGGTGATTTCGCATTCATACTTGTGCATTTGGAAGACAACTCTAACCAAAGTCACTTTATATTGCATTCAGGCTATTGGTCTTATCTCTGGGAATCCAACAGCTGAGCGAAAAAGAAGTAATTTACCTGTTTTGTTGCAAATGTCAAGTCCTTAAAGATGAAGAAATGATCGTGTTTGACAATGCCGTTGGCTTTCGACAAAGAAAAAATGAGTGGTTCTTTCAGTTCTTCATGATGTAGATCGATCTTTTCAGGGCAGCCCAGACACTGGGCGACTTTAGAGGAAGCAGCTGGCTCAGCTGTCGAGAAAGTTAATATATTATTAAATTATTGAGTAAATGCTTTTATGTTTTATTTTTGTAGTTACAACAGCTTGCATTTCTAGGGCAGAAAAGTGCTATTCCTCCTAAGTTTTAATACAGAAAAATGACTGTGTGCACATATAACTGTTAAGTAAGAAAGGAATTAAATTGCGGTTGCGACATACCTGTACAGTCATGCAACAGTAACTTTTGATCTGCTTCTTCAAACTGGACTTTCGCTTGACAGTTTGTGATTGCCTGAGGAACCACAAAATAAGTTACTTTTTATGGAGTAACGCGATATTTTAAAGCATTACTTTTAAAAGTAGTTGATTGTGTTTGGAAAAATATTTGTATAATTTACGCTAATCTTTATAACTTATATAAATAACTGTTGCACCAGGTTAGTATTGCTTCTAAATGCAAGAGGGTTTTTTTGGCAATAATGAATGTAGGTCATCATAGATGACATCAAGAGATCCTACCTTATCCGTTTGTTGCAGGTAGTCACATTCATGCCAATCCTTATCTCCGCCTGCAGGACAGTCTGTTTCTCTACTTGTGAACCGTACAAACACGACTTCCACCGATTCATTCTGGGTCTGTGAAAATTACTGTATTATGCTAAACTCTTAACAATGAAGGTGCTTTATTGGCATCGATGGATCCATGAAGAACTTTTAACCTCAATGTAACCACTAAAGGTTCTCACCACACTCTTCAAAATAAAGTTTCTTTATTGGCATCAATTGTGCTATAAGGAACCTTAA
Organism: Carassius carassius; assembly: GCF_963082965.1. NCBI lineage: Eukaryota > Metazoa > Chordata > Actinopteri > Cypriniformes > Cyprinidae > Carassius > Carassius carassius. Next base: position 30,619,789 of record NC_081770.1, read on the forward strand.
ACATCGGTAGAATCTTTCAAATGCAGAAAAGATTCTTTAAAGTCCCAAAAGGGTTGTCTAAAATGTTCTTCAAAATGGTTCTTTTAGGAACTGTTCAATGAAAGGTTCTTTGGGGAACCAAAAAAGGTTCTTCTATGGCATCACTGCAAAAACACCCTTTTGGAAGAGTGAAGTGGAAAAATGGCTCTTCTATCGCATTGCTACACTCTTAAAAATAAAAGTTTCATGAGGGGGTTTTCGCAGTGATGCCACAGAAGAAACATTTATTGTTTACCAAAAGAATCTTTCAGTGAACAGTTCTTAAAAGAACCATTATTTCTTAGCATGAAGAACATTTCACCAAACTAAAGAACCTTTTGTGCTTTGACAAGGTTGCATGGATGTTAAAGGCTCTTCGTGGAACCTTCGATTCCAATAAAACCTTTATTTTTAAGAGTGCAGGACAACCTAGAGTAGCTTAGAGGTTAAATATTCTTCAATGCAAAGAGCAAAACTACATCCTACCTTTGTAGCCTCCAGGATTTCATAGAGAGCCAGTTGACCACCTTCAGTCAATATCTTATTATGTGTGGAAAGAGTTAAATTCACAACATTCTCCACACGTTTATCATCACACGGAATTTTAATGTCAGTTTGTCCATGTCCTCCAGAAGAATAAAGCCAAGCTAGCGCAAAAACCATCAAGATCTTGTCTCGCATCATTGTGCTCTTCTGGAAACCCAAATGTGTTGGAGTGAGAGAGTTCTGAAGTGTCCACGCTGAACTCTATCTGTCTCTGTAATGATTTACTCACTGTTAGAAAGCTCAATTCTGTGTCTGTATCTCCAACTGTCCAAATATGGTGTGGTGGTAAATGTTTACTCATCTGAGGTGCTCTCCAAAACACGCACAGTTCTCTGAATCACCACACCAAACCAATGATAAGAGACCTTCACTAAGACCTTTACATGATGGTGCACAAATTTACATCAGATCACAGTTTTAACATTGTATCTTGTTGGACAATCAGTTCCAAAAGATTAATCTAGAGCGTTCCATGTGTTCTGGAGTCAAGCACCAGCTCTCAGGCAAAAAGAAAGTGTGTGCAAGTCCAGTTTGTCTATGGATAGATTATCGATTACAGTATTTATTGGTTTTTGGATTTATTTGATCATTTTATCTCAGGTTTTCATGTTATTTTAAAGTATTTTTTAAAGTATTTTTATTTATTTTTTAAGAAAAGTCCAGTGCTTCATAACAGACACACAAGCAGCGTTAGAATGCAAAGTTGTGTTAAGTAAATTGACAAAAGCAGCATTGTGTATTTAAGCCCATACTTTGTCCTCTCTACCTTTGACCTGTACTGTGTATTTTCCTCTCATGGAATTAAAGACATGATCTCGCACCAAATTCAGTCTCTACAGAGTCTCAGTAATTTGCTTAAATAAGTAATTAAAGTTACTTTGTTTTCCCATTGATTCACTGACAGCACACCTGTCCTTCGACCTGGTGCTTATTAATATCACTTTTGGCGTAAATGGTATTAACAGTTACACATTTTTTTTTTAAATAAATAAAAATAAATAAACCTTAGTTTTTTTGTTTCTTTTGTTATTGAAAACAAATAAGCAAGCCGCCCAGGTGATGAAAAGTAATGCAAAAGTAACAATAAGTTACTTTTTATGAAGTAACGCAATATTGTAATGTGCTACTTTTAAAAGCAACTTTCCCCAACACTGCATTCAACATTTTTTGGAAGTGTTGGCAATTTGTCTTAGCTACTTTTGTTTTGCTCATTTAGCTACATGTACTGTATGTCACTCAAAATGAGGAATAGCAAGCAAAATATTAAAAATATTATTACTATTAAGAAAAATATTTAAAATTACTTAAAAATGAAGCTATCAAGTTGTTTTTAAAGATCTTTTAAGAGGAATGCTCATTGTTTGAGTTGATCAGTTCTCCATTTAGAAAACATTGCTTTTTTGGCTGCTTGCTTTTTTTTAATGCAATCTACAAAGTCTTTAAGCACCACAAAAAGTATAAATAACTTAATATAGAAACTTAAACATGTCAAGAAACGTTTGTCCAGTGTTTTTTTTTTTTTATTAACAGCGTTTTTATGTGCTTCTGAATAATTATCTAGACAAAAACAACCAAAAAAAGTGTTTCATGCTTTCATATACTATATTTAATAATTATCGGTAAGATAATTTTCAAATTAATCTATAACAGTATGGATTGCACTTACACATTTTAAACTTAAAAAAGAAAATCTATAAATAAACAAGAAACTTGAAGACAAACAGACGCATGCACACACTCAAGAGTTCCACAACCAACCGAAGTGGAAAGGGAAGTAAAAAAGTGTACGGAGCCACAAAAGTGTGAACTTACATTTCTGAGTGATCTGCATTGCTCACACATTAAAAAAACCATAAAGTTACACACTTGAAGAAAAGTTATTACATTGTGTCCTGAAGTGTTGATTTTTAATAAAAGTGCTTATATTTTCATAGTTTTGTTTTCAAAACAGATACACATGATTAAACAGTGAACAGAGTTGTTAGTTGTGATGAATGTGGAATATTCGAAAAAGTTCCTACAAAATGGAATTTATTCAGGTTATTGGCAATTCAAGTTGCTGTGTCATTGAACCCTTTGAGGCACTGAATGGATTTTTTTCTCCAATAAAAAAGTATGGCAAATATTAGTGACAACTAACCTGTTGGCGACACTGAATTTGGGCAAGAACCTATAACTGGCACCAACTCTACCACTGTGCCACTACTTTGTAATCAAAGAGATGTCTAGCTCGGTTAGAACTAAAACTCTTGATATGGAATATATGTTTTACACTAATATAGCGTTTTCACTCATATCATTACTGGGTTTACTAAATGTGGGCTTGGCTAAAGAAGCTTCCTGATGTCAGACAATTGCTGACAGCATCAGAGCATAAGTGTCTTCCTTCACAGCCACATGTGCATTATTTTACTGTGGCTTCAGAGCTGATACCATAAGAGCAACTGGCCTGAAACACAAAAGCCACTTTCTCAAAATGACTCATGCAAGTTACTACGCCGCTTTGCTTCTTCTGATGTCTTCCATGCATTGGCTAGGTGAGTTGATCTGCCTTTCATATTAAGTGAAATAGTGATTTTAATGGTTAATAATCCTACACGATTTGCATATATTCTTATAAATGATGGTGATTTATATTTGGAAAAATAAATGCCTGAATATATTTATAACTAGAAAGTTCTAGTAAGTTATAGCGTCATTTCCGAGAATCAAGAATAAAGCAAAAATGAGTCAGTTTAACAGCATCCATAATTGGTTTTGGTAGCGCTGTGTTGGTTAACACTTCATGTAATGGTTTTAAAGCCCCCCGTTGTTAACAGGAAGCTCTCTAGCCTCAAACCCTCTTCAACTTTCAGCTACAGCGGATGAAGTTCCTGCCATCATCAACAGTGATCCTCCCATTACGTATCTGTCCCAGAGACCCGTTCTCCAGCCCAAAGAAAGCCCCCCGCCTAAGTTTCTGTACACCTTGAGGAACCCTCAGGGCAAAGTGTGTGTGCTGGCTAATATGGGAGTGGAGTTTGTGGTGCGAGAGAACAAAGTAAGCTTGTTATTTTATCAGCATTTTTGTTCAGCTCCTCAGCATATTCTAGAAAGGGGTGAGAACTCACTTGGTTTACCACCAACATTGTCAACGGCTCACTGCACTGACAGAAAAAATGTGCAGAACTTGTATGGGCACAGCAGTTTTACACTGGGTCAGCATCTTTCTAATATCTTACATTGTTTGATGGCGGAATGGAATAGTCCATAATTAAGATAAACTATAAAGTGAACTGTAATCCCATGTAAGAAATAAGTACTCTTATTTGTATTGAATGTGCATTTGTAGTAAACCTCAAATCTTAAGTTTATTTTAAAAACACTACTTGCAAAACGTGTAATATTAATGGAATAAAAAGCCACTTGAGCGTAATTTAAGTATGCTTTCATCACTTATTCAGAACACATACTTTTAAAAAGTGCGCTAAAATGCATTTTGAATGCTATACAAAGTTATTTTTTTAACATACTAAAATACATGTTTAATCATCAACTACATGTATTATCTTAATCAACGTATTTAAAGTTAAGACATTTAAAGTTAAAATATGCGCATATTTAAAATGCATTTAAAACATGTGTCAATAGAAATGACTATTTTAAGTATGTTACTTAAAATGTGCTTAAGTCCTAATTAAGAGGATAAGACAAAAACACTTAAATGTTCAGCTAAACTAATATAACATAAATGTAAACTATAATAGATTTTCACTTAATTGCAATGGATGTTAATATCTGAAAACATTAGATTAAGTTTGCACTTAATTATATTCTTTTATGCCTTTTTTGTGCAGTCACACCAAATTTGAGTGTCTTGAACTTCAGCTCATGTTTTTTTTTTTATATTGTTAATTTTTTCATACCAACATGATGCTGATGCCGTAATCACACTGTATCCCACACTTGTATTGCAGAAGAAGTATTATTTCAATGTGAATCCCAGCCTTACACGAGTCACAGGATTCTGTGGGAGCCAAAAGTCTGTTTTCTCACTGGAGTTTGACGGTGGACATCTGGAGTTCACTTTCATCAAGGTACCTACAGTAGCTTTTATCTCAATGATAAGTTTTATCTTTGAGGATAAACGTGCAAAACAAGCAGCCTTAATCTACATGCAATGCAATATTTCCCCACACTTGCAGGAAGGTGATCTCTCCTATGTGAGCAACGTCAAAGGTCTTCTGAAACCTGTCCCACCTTGTAAAAATTGCCAGAGTAAGTATAAATTACACCACAACCTTTACAAAAAACGTTATCACGCACTTTTCATCAGGATTATTCTTATCATAAAAAATATATGTTCATATTTTATCTGGGGTTTGAGAGTTAAGAGATAACAATTGGCAAAAATCTGAATTTCGCATACTATACCTGTCGAGAAGAAACTCATCTTGATTACGATGCAAACATTTCCATCAAATTCCTTCATCTTGTAAAACTCAACCAATTTTTATCCTTTTTTTTTTTTTACAATGTTTTCTGTCTCTGTGTATTTTGGCAAGCATTTAAATTCATGTTGTTTTTGTTCTATCTATTTAGTTTCATTTTTCTACTGTGAAACAACAGTCAAAGTTGCCACCTTCTGGAACAATTGATTAGTGCAAAACCAAGTCATTGCACATGTGCAATCTACGTTAGGACTGTAAACCGTTAATAGTTTCACAATTTGATTCAATTACAATTAAGATGTCAACGATTCAATTTCACAATGCATCATGATCATATAAAATGTATTTTGTGCATTTTTATGAAATTATATAAGCAGGCTATTTTTACAAATAAATACAAATTAATAATAAATCAAAACAATTGTTAAGAACCTAAAAAAATAAATAGGCTAAAGCTTCATAACATACAAACAAATATAAAGTAATTAAGGGGGATGGAAAAGACAGTTACAAGTGATAAACAAAAAGTTATTTCAGTATTTGAGAATGCTTTAAGTATCCAAACGTATACAGACAATTAAATTTATGAGTTTTTATTTTTTTCTCAACATTATTGCTGATGAGATCATAGACAGTGTCAGTTTTAAAGGGTCAGATGGCGTTGCTAAAAAACACATTATTTTCCATATACTGTACATTATTGATTCTCCTCTATGCACTGCTTTCTGAAACGCGTTATTTTTTACAAAGTCATCGTTCTGAAAAGTGAGGTGTGCTCTGATTGGCCAGCTATCCAGTGCTTTGTGATTGGCTGACGGACATGTCTCGCCCCTGACCATACTGTGATGTCATCTCCCAGGAGTGGCGAGACAAAACCAATAAAACCTATTACAAACAAGACATTTGAAGCATCCAGTGGGGACATAATTACTGATTGTAATGACTTATACTCCCTTTTTACACGTTATATTGCTTATCACACCCCATAAATATAAAATCAAGTCTGAATTTGTGATTGGAGAAATGACAAACAACAAGCTCTACTCTACACTGCTCGAAACTTGTATTTGAATCATCAGTGGCCAATCCTTTACATATGAAAACAGACTTACAGACTGTTAGTCAGAAGCACCAGACTGTCCTTGCTAAGTTGAAATATGCACATGTGCTCAATGTTACCGTTTTCACAAATTCACACTTTTACAGTTTACACAGAGAACATAATGACATCATAATGATATCATAATGATATCATGTGCCTTCCATATCATGTGGAAGGCACATGGAGCCAAAAGTCTTTAAAGGGAACGGGTGAAATTTTACCTGCAAAAACACACTGTTTGTGCGTGTTAATGTGACAACAACAACACAGCAGACGATAAAATTACTGTATTTGAGACAACGGGTGTCATAATGGTACCCTGGTATACATGAATGCAAACATCAGATATTACATTTTTAAAAAATGTGGGATTGTTTCAACCAAATTTGGGTCAAATATGGACTAACCCAGCTTTTGGGTAAAATTTTTACATTACATTTTTAACTCAAAAGTTGGGTTAGTCCATATTTGACCCAAAGTTGGGTTGAGAGTATATATTTGTTCATGAGGATAGTGCATTGGTACATTGTGTGTGAAGTCAGTCTTAATTTAGATTAATTAATTTACTCCAGCACAGTAGATATCAGAAAAGCAATGCTGTAATAAACTAAAGACAGGATTAATACGTGGGTAAATCTAGAGGTCGGTCTCCTTTAATAGAGTATTACACATTACACATTTGAAAGGCAATTTCAAATATGTTGTCTAAACAGTAAAACAGTACATTTACACATACAAAAGAAACACATTCAAAATGCAGCATTTATGTGGACAAACAATGCGTGCTGTCATGGTCAAATTCACATGTTCTGTTTAAAGACTTTTGGCCCCGTTGGCCTTCCATAGTTTTGAAAGGTTTGGGTTTTCAGGCCCTTAAAACTGTGTGGTCGTTTAAATAATTGGCCAAAATGCATAAACACAATGCATGAAGAGTTTTTGGGGGAGATAAACCCGCAAATGGTAAACTTGCTGTATAGTAGTCAATGAACAATAAACTGGGTTAAGAGAATGCATTTTACATTCTATTCATCTAATCCACAGATAAAACCTATGTAGGAGTTGTAAGTAACGATAAGTTATTCAAAGCAAAAAATGGTCTAAGCTTCCAATGCAAGTCTAAGACAACTTTGATACTGGCAAGCTTCTTGAGAGTCAAACTGGTGCCACTGCAGATTCAAGCCTTTGGTCTAGCTAATGGAGCGTTTGGAAAAGGTACATACATTTCACATCGTAGACCGTAGAGATGCTGTTTTTATATACTATGCATATATAAAGTCAAACACATCTATGTTCTGTTAACCTGTTTGCCCAAGAATAACAGGATTTGTCATGCCTTGATTTCAGAGGTTGAGTGTTGGGAGGATTACAACAAGCGCATGATCCCCATTATTCTGGGTGCTGTAGCTGCAGCAATTTGCCTCATCGCCATTCTGACGTTTGTGCTCGTCAGAGAACGCCGCAACCGAGGCTACGAACAACTCTGAGACTCTAGATGTGTGATGTGAAGATGAATCACGAGATTTAATTATGTGTTTTACATTGTGTGGATACTGCTCTCCAGTTTTAAATGATCTCAGTAAACAATTAAAATGCGATTGACATGAAATACTGCTGGGAATGTGATTTTTATAGACTATGTGGTCATTCAGATGTCATTCTGAAGGTTTTGGGTCATGACTAGGTATGTACATTCAAGTTAAGTGCAGGTTTTACATGTGACTATGAATGTCATTGGGTTAGAATTAGTTTAAGGACTTACACTAAGTGCCAGTGTTACATCATGATTATGAAGCTCCAACAACCGAAGGATGAACTGAGTGAATGGGAGGATGAATGTTTAGACTATTATTATTAAGAACAAGCCTTGTTAAAAGTAAATTAAGCCTATAATTAGACAACTGATGATTGAGGGGAATCAGAGGTTAATTCTAATGTTGTCCAAAAAATAAAAAGGTGTACATTTCTGAATGTGAACTTTTATAATTGTGCCGTTTCATATTTTTCATATTTAAACTGTTGCTTAAAATGTTTAAATAGCTAATATTACATTTTAAATACAGATATTATGGATTACTTTTTTTTGTCCTTTAGATAGTATTTCATATTCTAGTCATGGTATTCTTCACAAATCAGTCAACATCAAGTTCCTATTTTGACAGCACATCCCATAAAGTGTGACAACATGCCCCACTACTTTGCATTTGGCTTTTTCACAGGTAAGATTTTAAATCTTGTGTCTGAAAATAATCTTAATAATAATAAAATAACAATAAAAACTTTTAAACTAAATTTAACTTGAGAAATGTTCTCAATTATTATTATTATTTTTTAACAAAAAAGTACATAATTACCCGGATTACATGCTTTTCTGTGAGATTCTGAAGTGCACATCCAAATGACACTTTCAAGACAAGAGCAACATTTATATTACTTACATTTATGCTATATGAAATATGCATTAACGGTCAGTAAATAATAACTCATTTAAAAGAAGTACTTACTTACCCAGAGAGGAAGCGATTTTGAACGGAACCTTATTAATTCTGTCAGGACGGATTTCGCGGGAAATTACATACACACGTCACTAGCCCGTGAGTGTCACGTCATATTCATAAACAGAGAAAAGTAGCTCCAATGTGAAGAAAGAGGTAAGCTGTTTATTTCTAATCGTTATATGGTCAAAAGTTATATGGTATAACTGATGGGAATGCGCTGGCATATTTTTTTATCTCACTGTACTCCATTTCCCAAAACCCTTCCACACACACGTCAGACCCCGCCTACAAGCTCTCATTTCTGATTGGCTCCTGTAAGTACGGTAAGTGGATGAGGACATACCTAACGCGTTCGCTTTTCCATCGGCTACACGTAGCATCACTGACGTCGTTTTAATGACCTTTTGCACGGAATAATTCATCCCCGTATAAATATCTGGAAGTATTCAATCAGGTCTACGAGAGAGAAGTTGTGAATCCCATGAAGTGTTTGAAATCATCGCGCTGTTTTAAGGCAGAGTCGTGTTAGTTACACTTACACATGCTAACAGAGCGATCATGGCTGCGGTGTTTCTAAAAACTCAACTCAACAGAGCTATATACAGACACCTGCTGTAAGTTACAAACTACTTTATCATAAAACACAAAGAAACAGTATAGTATTCATCACACATGGGGCTGTAAATCAGAACAGCTAGCAATAAAACCAGTCGAGCTGTCAGAAATGACATTCAAACTTAGCTTCAAGTGTCATATTTCTCTTCTAAACCAATGCATTTAGAGATACAAGTTCCATCGCGCGGATATCTCTGAATGCTGACGTGAAGTCATGTTTTAGCGTGCAACATGTTGTTGTTGTTCATGAATGTATATTTGGTGTGCATAATTCATTTATTTGCATACGTGTTTTGCATGGACACTTTGTTATTGAGCATCTTTGAGTTCTTGGCACGCTTTGTGGTTTTACATGAAACGAGGAGGTCACCTCTGCAGAGGAATGTGCCCTTGACTCCATTCAGACTGTTTACTAAACACTTGCTCTCTTGTCTGCAGGACGCTGATCTGGACCAGAGGATCCATCAGACATGCATCTGTGGGTAAGAGCTGTTTCTACCTAATGCTTGCTGTTATTATAATCCATAATGCTACCCCTATAGGTGCTGTTTCTCTGTGTACAGGGAGGATTGAGAAAGTGCTCATTGCTAACAGAGGAGAGATAGCATGCCGGGTGATGCGGACGGCCAAGAAGATGGGCGTTCGCTCGGTTGCGGTGTACAGCGACGCAGACAGACACGCCATGCATGTGGCCATGGTGAGAGAAAACCCTAACAAATACATGCACATTCATATTCTGATCATAGACCGATAGTATAGTTGTATAACTGGGTGTGTAATGGCAGGCGGATGAGGCGTATCATATCGGGCCAGCAGCGTCTCAGCAGAGTTACCTGCGCATGGACAGGATCCTGGATGTCGCCAAGAAATCCTCTGCTCAGGTGTGCTAGTGTTAAGATGTATGATTTATAACTGAATTAGGGAGTTTGATTTATTATAATTTTTAAATCTTCTGTTTTGGTCAGGCGGTCCATCCTGGATATGGATTCCTGTCGGAAAATACAGAGTTTGCTGAACTGTGCAAACAAGAGGGCATCATCTTCATCGGCCCGCCGTCGTCAGCCATCCGGGACATGGGAATCAAAAGGTACAGTAATAAAAAAAAAATGTAGTTATTTGACTGTAGTTAGGGATACACCGATACTGATATCGGTATCGGGCCTGATACTTAACTCCTGTACTCGTAATCGTTAAAATGTCCCGATACCCGATAATCCCCGATAATGATTTGTATTGTAAAAAGCGCTATACAAATAAACTTGAATTGAACTCAATACCAAACGCCTATACCAAAAAACAAAATTTATTCAGAGACCAGATATAATAATTTTATATATATATATATATATATATATATATATATATATATATATATATATATATATATATATATATATATATATATATAATTTTTTGTTTTTTGTATTTTTTTTTACTAGTGGGTGCAGGACACTATAGTTAATTTACTTAAATGTGGATCGCAAAATAAAGTAAACTGTGACAAATTACACCCAAAAACTCTTCAAATAGCGGACTACCAGTAAAACTGATAAAATTTTGGGACCAAAAATTATTCAGACCAAGTCTGAGGAAAAATTTTTAGTTCATGTTTGCATGAAGCTGGATGACCAAGAGCATGCCCAGGAGACTACAGACAGTCATTAAGGCTAAGGGTTGCCTGACTAAGTATTGATAGTTGTGTAAATACTGTCACACTAACAGCAGTCTGAATAATTTTTGGTTGATTGCAATCCATTACACACCTTTCTATCAAAGTTATCTAACATTATAAAGATGAATTTGTTCCCACACAGTTTAACTCTTGAGTTCTTGTCATATTTTATTACCATTGTTTAAACTATAGTGAATAAACTGTGATAATGTGAAATGTTGACTTTGTCTGAATAAATGTTGGTTTGGCTGTATCTGTTTAATAAATAGTTAACCAAAAAAAAGTTAACCAGCTAACCTTATACATACTGTTTTGGTTTCTGTACCCAATATTAAAAAAATGTACAAAAAGAAACAAAAATATTGGTATGGGTACTCTGTATCGGCAATTATCAAAAAGAAAAATATCGGTATGGGTACTCTGTATAGGCAATTACCAAAAATAAAAGTATCGGCATCGGCATTCTTTATAGGCAATTACCAAAAATAAAAGTATCGGTATCGGTACAATGTATCGGCAAGTACCAAAAATAAAGTATCGGTACTCTGTATCGGCAATTACCAAAAATAAAGGTATCGGTACTATGTATTGGCAATTACCAAAAATAAAAGTATTGGTGTCGGTAGGGCTGGACGATTATGGCCTAAAATCAAAACCTTGATTAATTGAATATTTTACCTCGATTGCGATTAATGAACAATTATTTTGTTTCCGTTTAGTTTTTTTTGCCCTCATAGTTCACTGACAATGTTTGTACTGTAAATATGATTGACTATCAGCAGTTATTTTATCTATGTTCTCAACATTTCTTACTAGGGTTGGGTATCATTTGAATTTTATCGATTCCGATTCTTATCGATTCCTAGTTTCGATTCCAATAAGATAAAAAATCCAATATAAAAAAAATTAAGTCAAACATTTAGATGTCAAACATTTTTACAAAGCATTCTGTTGCAGCTGAATAACATGAGCAAAAATAAGCAGTCTACAAAACACTGCAAGAGGAATTTTGCCTGTGATAAAAAAAAAACAGCAAAAACAACTAGATTTATATAAATTTCAAATATTAAAGTGTTAAAGACAAGTAATAAGATAGGTCAGTAATAAGAAAGGAACAAACAAATCAATTAGCAATATCATAAATAAATACAATTAAACTAAATTTCAGGTACAGAAACTTTAGTTAAAACTTTAAAAACACTGCATAGTTTTCTTTTTATAAATAAAATAGTAAAGTTTCTATTTTATAAAGTTTTTCTAAAAAAAGTAAAGTTATTAAATATATTCAGTCAAGATCAGTGAATGATTTTCTTTTGTTCTTTGATTAACATTAAAGGCAGGGTAGGTAAAAAAATGTATAAAAAAACGTATGTTTAAACTTTATTTATATATCAATACATAATTAAAATGTAAGTAAGATTTACCTGTCCAGCTGAAATAAAGCCATCAAGGAGTCACTTTTCAGCCCCTTGAGTTCCCTCAGTTCTCGCCATCGCTGGAAAGCCACGCCGATATTAACTCACGTTTTATTTCTTTGTTTATCCAAAGACTTTTTGTTCATTGCCTTTTCTTGTACTGTTACTGTCTTCCTTTTTTTGCCTGGTTTGCCTTCACTAACTGCATAGGCTGGTACTGTGAATTTTGCTTGCTGTTTCTCTGCCATTGTTTTGGTATTCCTAGGATCCGTGCCTCTTGAATTCCTCAAATCAAACGTGCGAGCACAAGTGGGCAGGTCATGTGTGGCAAAAGGGTGGTTGCCATGGTTGCGAGAGAGTGACAGTCGCCTAAGCCAATCCTATGTTTCGTCCCGAAATGGAAATAATGAGCTGTGTTTAATACAGATTAAACGGTCTAGAGTCACTCGATTTTTATAATCTTTTTATCAGAGTACTTACATTTTAATTATGCATTGATATATATAGAAAGTTTAAACAAATTTGGAAGAAAGTTGTTTATACATTTATTACCTACCCTGCCTTTAATGACAGGCAGCGCATTTATTAGGCTGTTGTCTATGTGTGTTTTCTTTCTCATCTGTTTATGTTCACGTAAGACAAAAACGGCTGTGTTTATGATGATATACTGATGTAGTTTTTTGTATCGTAGTTTCGACTCGGAACAACCTTTTCTACAGTTTAAATACACAGAACAGTCTGAGAACGGACACAAACCGGGAACCCGCAGCGCGACCGCTGCTCTCTCTGCACTGCTATTTTTACACAGTATATTTAAGTACATGGGAGTTTCAATGTTAATTACATTTATGGTAAACTAAAATATATTTGAATATTTATCAGTATATTTAAAGTACAGTATTGAAAAACACAACAGAATTATGATATTACATAAAATATAGTTGCATTTAACTAATTGCATTTAATATTAACTATGATAAATTTTCATTAAATTTCAAATTGTCCTAAAACATTCAGTATATTAGTTTAAAGTATGTTATTTCCATGATAAGTACTCTTTAAAAAAGTATAATTATTACCTAGCAATGCCTTATTGTTTGTATAGTGTAGTTTTCAAATTTCAGGCAAAGCTTTATCTAGCCAACATTAAACTGAACTTTCCTTTCTAGTTTCTAAGTTTCCGTCCGTCTTTGTTTTTGCTTCAGCACATCTAAACACATCATGTCAGCTGCTGGCGTGCCCATCATTGAGGGTTACCATGGCGAGGACCAATCAGATGGCAAACTTCAAAGCGAGGCCGCAAGGATCGGTTACCCCGTGATGATCAAAGCCGTCCGCGGCGGCGGAGGGAAGGTGGGTTGTGTTTGCACTAAACCATTCTGTAATAATACGCAGACTTGAAATCGCAACGCTTTATTTGCAGGGAATGCGCATCGCACTCTCAGAAGCAGAGTTTCACGAGCAACTGGAGTCGGCTCGCAGAGAAGCACGCAAGTCATTCAACGACGACGTGATGCTGATCGAGAAGTTTGTGGAGAACCCCAGGTCTGTTTGGTTGATCAGCCTCAGGACACTCATATATGTGACCAGAAAACCAGTCATAAGGGTCAATTTAAAAAAAGAAAAAGAGGTTTATGCATCATCTGAAAGCTGATTAATAAATTAGCTCTCCATTGATGTATGGTTTGTTAGGATTGGACAGTATTTGGCAGAGATGCAACTATTTGAAAATCTGGAATCTGAGGGTGCAAAAAAAAAAATATTGAAAAAAATGTCTTTAAAGTTGCCCAAATGAAGTTCATAGCAATGCATATTACTAATCAAAAATTAAGTTTTTATATATTTACGGTAGGAGATTTACAAAATATCTTCATGGAAAATTGTCTTTACATTATATCCTAATGATTTTTGGCACAAAAGAAAAATATATAATTTTGACCCATGCTATGTATTTGTTGGCTTTTGCTACAAGTGTACCCCAGCGACTGGTTTTGTGCTCCAGGGTCAGTTGCTTTGTTGTTTGTTGTTGCATCAGACACGTTGAGGTGCAGGTGTTTGGTGACCAGTACAGCGATGCAGTGTATCTGTTCGAGAGAGACTGTAGTGTACAGAGACGACACCAGAAGATCATCGAGGAGGCTCCAGGGGTAAATATGGTGAAGTCTGTGATATATGCTAGTGTTACTGAAACCCACCTGGCTTGATTTGTGTGTGTGTGTGACCACAGCCGGGCATCAGTCCTGAGGTCAGGAGGAAACTCGGAGAGGCAGCGGTGCGAGCAGCTAAAGCAGTCAACTATGTAGGAGCAGGTGAAGCAAAGCAAAGACCCAATAAACTAATCAAAAGAAACATTCGTAATGTTACAAAAGATTTCAGTTTCAGATAAATGCCGTTCTTTTCGTCTTCCTTGTCATCAAAAAAAGTCCTGAAAAAAATTTCTCGGTTTCCACAAAAGCAGATTAACCATTTTTAGCATCGATGATGATCAGATTTCTGACTGAATGATTGTTTTCGAACAGGTACTGTGGAGTTCATCATGGACGCGCAGCACAATTTCTACTTCATGGAGATGAACACGCGTCTGCAGGTGGAGCATCCCGTCTCAGAGATGATCACGGGAACAGACCTGGTTGAGTGGCAACTGCGCGTAAGACACTACTGGAAATATTCACTTATCTCCCAGATTCGTCCACAATGGGGTCACAATCAGACCTTTCTTCACACTTCATCAGTTTTATTCTGTTTTTTAATCTTTGTTCTTCAGGTGGCTGCGGGGGAGAAGCTGCCCCTCTCTCAGGAGCAGATCATGTTGCACGGTCATTCTTTTGAGGCCAGGATATACGCTGAAGACCCCAATAACAACTTCCTTCCCGGAGCGGGGCCGCTGCTACACCTGTCCACGCCGCAGGGGGATCAGTGCACACGCATAGAGACGGGGGTGCGAGAAGGTACTCTACATTTAATATCACCTGACTTATGCTTTATCAGTTTGAGGAGGTTTTCAACAACAACAAAAAGTAATATCTGTGATTTGGCCGTTCACTTACATGACAGTAAACACAAAAACACAAACCTTTGAAAATGGGTTTCCAAGTGCAAGTTTTTGAAAATGATACAATCATTGTCTCTGGCCTTGCATGCCTAATACAGTGTTTTAAGTTGTTTTTACAGATCCATGTGATCGCGGATCATTTGTTCTTTTTTACAGTTTAAATCATAGATTTTTTTCCCCTTCTTGATAAAATATTACAACCATTTTTGTTGCTGTGTTTGTATTATGCTAATTCAGTTTCAAAGAGCTATATGTAGTATGAGTGTCTCAATGACCTTAATCAAATCTTTATTCAAATATTTGTTTATTTTTGTCCTGTTATTCATTTTCTTTTCATTTTCAATTGAAATATGGTCTGGTTATGTCTCTGGAGTGGTCTTGTGAAATCCACCCTTAGAAGTTTACATTAAACTAAAATTCACATTAGGTCTTATTAAGAGCCCGACCGATATTGGTTTTGGGGACTGATGCCGATATTAGGGAGTAAAACAGTCAGATACCGATATATCGGCCGATATTCTTTGCGTATATTATAGTACAGTACCAGTCTAAAGTTTACACACCAGTCTAAAGTTTACAAACAGTCTAAAGTTTTACACACCCTTTCTTCCTTTTTCTTTCTCTTAAAAAAATTTGGCATATGCTGATGCAGATATATCTGTGACAGGCTTGTATCGGCCGATAAAATCGGCAAAACACGTGGATGTACATCACATCAAACCATAAAACAACTGTGGCATTGCAACTTAAAAGCCTGAAGGAAAAATACACAATAATTATGACAATACAATCAACAATTGTGTGTAGTGGAGAACACACTGATGCAGTGTCTCTAAATAAATGCATTTATACGTGATTGGTTGCTAACTGCTGTTTGTCTGTTGAACATATGTAAGGTGATGAAGTTTCTGCTCATTACGATCCAATGATCGCCAAACTAGTGGTTTGGGGGGAAGATCGCTCCGCCGCTCTGAAAAGACTCAGATACTGCCTTCGACAATACAACGTAAGCACACATACTAATATTTACGGTTAATTTTGCTGAGGATAGGTCTGTTGTCCCTTGTCAGTATTGCAGCACTTTCAAACCAAGCAAACCAAATGCAAGCAAAGTTTTTTTTTAAGGAGCTTTTTTATCAATCGCACTGGAATCAGAATCTGTCTTCCTTCAATATTCTTGATATCAACATTGTATGTGTGTATTTCACAGATTGTGGGTCTCAACACCAATATCGACTTCTTACTCAGTCTTTCGGGGCATCCGGAGTTCGAGGCAGGGAACGTCCACACCAGCTTCATCCCGCAGCACTATGATCATCTGTTCCCCGCCGCTCGAAGCCCATCCGGTGCACTGCTCTGTCAGGCCGCTCTGGGTCTGCTGCTCCACGAAAAACACCACACAGAGATGTACAGAAACCAAACCAGTGGTGAGAATGCATCGTCCAGTGTGTGTTTAGGCACATGAAGCTTGTTTGCGATGTTAACCTAAGCTTCCCGTTGCAGACATGTTCTCTCCGTTTGCCTCCAGTAACGGGAGACGATTCAATGTCCTGCAGTGCAGGAACCTCACACTTCAGCTCGGGGACGACAGTAAGCCTTCATGCTCTGATAAAACACACACACACACACACACAGTCCGAAGAAGTGACTGATATACTCCTGTCAACATGATTTGACTCTGAATGATCACTATAGAAGAAGAGCAACACCCGATAAGTTAAAATGTTGGTATATTATATAAATATTATGTACATTTTCATACATGCATGCATAATTTGTGCATATTGCAGCCTTTCAATTTAGAGATTTCTTTTTCGACTTTATAAAATTGCTTTTACTTATTTCAGATTTCTTTAGTTAAGAGTCACATATTTTGTTGACGTCAGGGGTCAAGCTCTTGCAGATTAATCATGATTAAATCATAGGAATAATAGCTTTGATCAGATTCTTGACTAATAGTTCCAGAGGGTCAGTTTGCATGAATATTATTATGAATGCATGAATGATCAGTGTGCTTATTAATGGACGGCTCACCTGATTCTTCTGCTTGTCAAGACTGTCGGATCATTCTCTTGAAATAGAAACGTCTGCATTATATATGAGCACTGAAGAGATGCCATTGATCATTATAGAGGATTTCAGCATAACAAGCCTGAAATAGAATCCTTTACAGTAAGATCTGTATAGATGAGGGAATCTCACAAAGAAGTGTCTCCTAATATGTGCCCCTTGACCACAAAACATGTCTTAAGTGTCATTTTTTCTAAATAAAGATTTATTAATCATCTGAAAGCTGAATAAATATGCTTTCCATTGATGTATGGTTTGTTAGGATCGGACAATATTTGGCCAAGATAAAATTATTCTGAAAATCTGGAATCTGAGGGCGCAAAAAAAAAAAAAATCTAAATACTGAAAATCGCCTTTAAATTTGTCCAAATTAATTCTTAGCAATGCATATTACTAATCAAAAATTAAGTTTTGATATACTTACTATAGGAAATTCACAATATATATTCATGAAAAATGATCTTTACGTAATATCCTAATGATTTTTGGCATAAAAGAAAAATCTATAATTGTGACTAACTTTTTTTTTTTGCTATTCCTAAAAATATACCACAGCAACTTAGGACTGGTTTTGTGCTCCAGGGTCACATGTAGTAAATTAAAGAAAACAAAGCTCATTTTTAGCACCATTATGATGTTTTGATTTCTAACTGATATTATTTAATAAGTACTACATATTTATTTTGCAGAAGTGGCAGTATCTATTACTTACAATCCAGATGGGACATACAGTATGGAGGTAAATTCTGTTTGGAAAATTGTGTATATATATATATATTTATATATATAGTTACTTGCTTTAAATAAGGTCTTTATGATATAAAAATTGCTATACTATAGAAATGTATTAGAATTCTTGTCCTATCACAAAAACTAATACTAGGCAAAAAAATAAAAACAATAAATAAATAAAAATTCACTGAACTATAGTAGAACAAATAAATAAGATATGCTACATACATTTTATAAATGAATCAGATGTATAAAAACACTGCTGTGTAAATTAACTATTTATTTAGTCTTATTAAAGTTACAAAAGTGATTTCACTCAAGAGCAGTGACCGATTTGGTCTTTTGTTGTTAGATAAACATGAATTACAGACAGCGGTAGTATTGGACTGCTATCACTTTAAGAGCTGCCTGGATTCAATATACTGTTACGGCCATTTGCTTTATCTCAAGACATCACTCACTGTGTTTACGAGCATACTTGCAAAGATGGGCATTTTGACACACTAGTGTGTGTGTATTTAACAGTTCAAGGCCTATAAAAATGTGTGAAATTATAAGTTTTCATGGCCACGCAGCACATCAAGATCACGTGAGCATGTAACCACAACAGAGACCATAGTCCAATACTGGTTAATTGTCTACTGGTATTTTAGTCTTACAGTAAGTTAAGTGTCATTATGTACTAAACATGAATTTTCCCACGTCTTCATTTGTGTCTGTTAGACTGGCAGTCAGGTGTTTCATGTATCAGGAGAGCTGCAGAGGGAAGGAGATGTGACCTACCTGTGGTGCTCCGTCGATGGAGTGCTGTCCCGACCCAAACTAGTCATTCTGGACAACACCGTACACATCTTTTCTATGGTGGGGTTCTCTCATCCTGACATTACACTTCACCATTAAGTCAAGACTGTTGATGATCTTTTGTGTTTTGTTTTTGCTCTTGTTTAGGAGGGAAATGCACAGGTGGATGTACCAGTGCCCAAGTTCCTGGCGGGCGTTAGTGGCTCCAGTGCACAGGGTGGCGCTGTTGCACCCATGACAGGCACCATCGAAAAGGTATTTAAGGCATCTGTGGTTGAAACCCAGTTTGTGTACTTTCTGTTGTGTGAGACCAGAACAATGCATCCCGAATCAAACTATTCTACATGGAACCAAAACAGCAACTTCTAGAACTTGGCTTTGCTTTGTTTCTAGGTCTTAGTCAAGGCTGGAGACTCGGTCCAGAAAGGAGATCCTCTGATGGTGATGATTGCCATGAAAATGGAGGTGAGGCTCTGTCACTTTCTCATTAGGTGCACTTTATAGGCAATATAATTAGTGATCGAGTCCTTCTCTTTCTGGGCAGCACACAATCCGTGCACCAAAAGCAGGAGTCATCAAGAAGGTGTTCTTCAAAGAGGGCTCGCAGGCTAACCGTCACGCAGCTCTGGTAGAGATGGAGCAAGAGGAAGGAGCTGGGGAAGAGTAAACACACAGATGACTGGAAGTCCTGCACCTGGATAAATTGCTGCTCAGTACACCAACATCTTGGCGAAGCACTACAAATTAGTTTGGATCTTTTGAGATTTAATAAGTAAACTAGAAACTTTCTTATGGACACAGATACCTTCTCACCTTTAACTTTGTTTGTGAGGAATTGAGTCGCTAGTAACTTAGTGTTTTTGTGGTTCTGGTCCGCTGGTTCTTTTGTACAATGATAATCATGGTCATTTTTTGGGGGTGATGAAGATTAACGGATGGATGACTGTGGAATGACTTGTCATCTTCCTATAAAGTATGTGCATTTCAAGAAAAAAACTAAACAAAACACACTCGTGGTTGCCTGTCCCATATCTGTAAAAGAAAACTCCTGTGAAGCATTGCTTAATACAGTAATGTTATTTGTGGTAGATAAGGTGCCTTGTTGTTAGTATTACTACTGAAGGAAACCTTTACAATCTGTGAACGTTTTAACCTTAACCATTAAAGTTTTTTTTTATGCAATAAACAAGTTTTTTTTCTCCACCTTTGTGTTCTGACCAATAAGGTAACAAGAATTTATTCACTGTTACAATATTAAATCACTGTTCACAACCTATGTTATAATTGTAAGAAGTCTGTGCATTAATTTTTATTTTTTTTTAATCCAAATTCATGAGTATAAACCCCACCAACCGGTAATGACTTATACATTAAGTATGAAACTTTAGTAAGTTTATAGATAAGTGTGCATGTCCTACTACATAATGGTAATTCAAAGTGTTTTTCAGTGTGATAAAGTAAAACGTACATAAGAAATAAAAAATAATTTAAATGTGCTCCTAATGGTCCAAGTACAGTATTTTTTGGACTATAAGTCGCACCTGAGTACAAGTCGCATCACTCCAAATATACGTCATGACGAGGAAAAAAACATATATAAGTCACTGGTGTATAAGTCGCATTTATTTAGAACCAAGAGAAAACATTACCGTCTACAGCCTCGAGAGGGCGCTCTATGTCTTCAGTGTAGACTACAGGAGCACTGAGCAGCATAGAGCGCCCTCTTACGACTGTAGACGGTAATGTTTTCTCTTGGTTCATTTCTCTCGGTTCATGTCAAATTAATTTTGATAAGTCGCACCTGACTATAAGTCGCAGCACCAGCCAAACTATGAAAAAAAGTGCGACTTATAGTCACGAAAATACGGTAGACAGTCAAGTTTATCTTCATTAAGCATACAGTAAGTGCAATTTATGTAGATTAAAGCCATTAATTATTTACACTGGTTTAGAGTTAATTTTGAAGACTCTAGGACTGATGGTCCTGCCATTCATACTCATTCAATATTAAAATTAAACTAAAATTAATACCACACATTTATCAGGCTAAAACTGTAGTGTGATTCTGGAAGCAAAACAATTCTTCAATGTGAATAACGACATAACATCTTTCCCAAACTGATTTGCCTCAAGCTCCAAGGTTGTTCTGTGATGATAAATGCTATTCTTATTTATAAAATAAAATTTTGGAATTACTTTCAATAAAGAATGAAGTTGCCCCTAAGACTTAAGTTGGGCTTTTCACATTGCGTTAAAGCCTGTCAAATGGTGACAATTAGACCACAATTTTCAAGGAAATAGCACAGGTATTTGTGGAGAGTTTTGCAGGGTACAAGAAAAACACAGAGCAGAATATTCCAATGTACAAATAAGTTTCTTTGATTCCTCTGTCCTCATTTTCTTTCCTTGCATCCTTCCCTCATATCCTAACGGGTGGAGCTAAGATGCAAGAAAAGGAAACAAGGATGCACAACTAAAAATTGAGAAGTACCCTTGGCCTGCTTCAATCACCACCTCGTGTTCAGAAGTGGTGTTTCAGTATGGCAGTTTCTAACCTACCCACCATACTCTGGCCATTCTCAAGACAAACGGTTCCCAACCCTGGTCCTTGAGGCACCCCAACATTGCACATTTTTCATGTCTCCTTTCTCTGACACACCAATTCCAGGTCTTGAAGTCTCTTTAAATGAGCTTGAATCAGCTGTGTTTGACATGCAAAACATGCAGTTTTGGGGTGCCTCCAGTACGAGGGCTGGGAACCACTGTCCTATGCATTCGTCCCTCACGACCCCAGAATGCCGTTTAAACTGAGTGGGGATTAGAATGGGGATTAGGACAGAATCCTGGAATGGGAAGGTTTTTAAGATAAGGAGAAACTAATTCAAGTGTGTCCAAACTTTAATCTGCTGGGTTTTGGTGTTCATTGATGGTACAGTGTGTGTTTAGGCACATGAAGCTTGTGTGAGATGTTAAACTAAGTTTCCTGTTGCAAACATGTTCTCTCCGTTTGCTTCCAGTAACGGGAGACAGTTTAATGTCTTGCACTGCAGGAACCTGACACTGCACCTCTGGGATGTGTTTATTCTCTGTTAAACATGAACATATAATTTAGTTATTTAATAAGTACTTTTATAATGAACTTTTATTGCTCTCAAATTCAAGGAATAGGGATTGTTGTAATTGAACACAGGACACGTGCTTCATCTTCATGATCACCAGATGGCACTAAAGTGAGCCCTGCAGAAAAGCTTCAGATAATGAGCCAAGTATCAATAAGTTCATGTACCGAAGGCCTCATTTCTTCATTTTGCAAAAGAAATAGTTTGAAAATTGTCCCTCCACAATATCCTTAAATCTCATTAGAAGTTGCATGAAATCACCTTTTAAATTGCCTTTACATATTCAAGATTTATTCAGTGCTTTAGCAATATATTCAAACAAATAAGATTTTGTAAATTTCAGGGTCATTAGCATCCTGTAATTGCTTTGTTCAGACTTTTGACTAAAACTTTAGCATTAGTATTATTATGAATGCATATGCTCATTAACAGATGGCTCAAACAGTCATTCGTCAACATCTGAAACTACAAGACCATTCTCTTGAAATAGAAACAGTTCATCTGCATGATATATGAGCACCAATGAGCAGCGATTGATCATAGTGAAGAAGGATAGCAGCATAACAATCCTTAAATAGATTTTATACCGCAAGGCCAGCGGAGTTGATGAGAGAATCTCATGAAGAAATGTCACCCAGAGGAGATGCAGTATTATTTATTTTGCTGAAGTGGCATTATCTGTTTTGAGAGATTTCACACTATGTTCAAGAATCATGCCATGAATGTCTCTGGATCATGTTTTCTGGTTAGACTGGAGGTCAGATGGAGGGAGGCGTGACCTACCTGGGGTGCTCAGCCAATGAAGTGCTATAGAAACCCAGCTAGTTAGTTTTTCCATTTTTTCTTCAGCATTTATGTCATGTCCAGTCTCCGGAAGTGTGCAGGTGTATGCACCTGGCATCTCCAGGTAATTCAGGCTCAAGTCCCGTACCTAAAGTATGCAAGAACTGGACCGGTGCATCCCAAATCATAGGCAAGTGTTGGTTGGTTGGAAATACCCAACCCTAATATACTCTGGACACAGGTTTAATGACATGGTAGTGTTCTTATGTTGTCATATTGTCCAAGTACATGCAAGTACTTAATATGCAGTGTTTTATTATATATAAGAACAGTAAGATGGTTCAAAGCCAGATTAAAACTGCTATCACAAATTGATTGGAAAGTCACTACTCACTACAATATTTTAAAAAAGCACAACCTAAAATTCTTCTAGTTTTGCAGTTCATGATATTTCCTCTGAAATGATAGTCAGAAACTTTCTTGTTTATCTGAGTAAAAGTTTTTTTTTCCATATTGAGAGTTTGTATTTGCGGTCACTTGTAACATTCAGTCCCTGAGGTTTTTTGTACCATGATTTCATTGTTTGGAAGATAAAGATGGGTTTGCTGGCCCCATTTTCCTGAATGTCCACCATATGAAATGCTTGGATGATTTTTGGGGTTAACCGCCGGATGAATGTGGACTGAAACGACTCTTCCATTAAACAAATTTGCATTTCAACAAAACCAAACTACCGAAGTATACAAAGAAAACTAATCACTTTGTGATGACTGTACAAGTCTGTTTAAAGAGTAGTTGCAAAATATTTTGCTGGCAGAGTCTCACTTAAATAAGAAAATAAAAATCCACTTGGAAAACTGCTTAGCACAGTGATATAGCTTGAATCTTTTGGTGTGCGCACACCAAAAATAATGTAATTACCACAAATACGCAATTATTGTCTCAATCACGTCTTCCGCACAAGTTGAAATATTTCAAATCAAACAGGAAATTTGCATAATGTGTTGTCGCAAAAGCCAATCAGAGAAGAGCTTATTCACAAGTCCAGTTTGTATCAGAAAATGGAGGAGAGCATAAGCAATGTTTTTATTCATGCAAGTGATGTGAAAAACATCCCGCAATTAATCTAGAATGATAATGTGATGCAAATATTTGCTTTTTAATTAGGATAGGACAGAATATGAGGCAGGAAGTGAAGTGGATGAGAGACGGGGATGTGATCGGGAAAGGCCCACGATCTGGGACTCAAAGCACAACGGTGTTATATGTTGGTGCAATGCCCACGAGGCTATTAGTGCTGAACACACACCATTACTTCTGCCACTGGTTAATATAGT
The DNA here is from genome assembly GCF_963082965.1 of Carassius carassius. NCBI lineage: Eukaryota > Metazoa > Chordata > Actinopteri > Cypriniformes > Cyprinidae > Carassius > Carassius carassius. The sequence continues at coordinate 30,643,976 of NC_081770.1, forward strand.
TCAAAATTATACTGGAGAAAGGGATTTACTTTGGGGAAAAAAGTTAATTTCACAAAATAATTATAAGTAAATAAGTAAATGGCAAGTAACATTGAATCAAACATGAAATCTGAAAATAGAAACACTGAAATAGTATTTTATATTTACACACCATTTTATAAAAGCAAGTCTACTGCATTGTAAACCTGTAAAAAAAACCTGAAATGCAGAACATTCAATCATCATAAAACACTGGATTTTATAAAGGTATTTATTCTGTAAATAGAACTTTCAATTAAACATGTTCACTTTAAGGAGAGTACAGTTAGAAGAACATATGTTTACACAAAAAAGATGAAACCGCAAACATGGATGACTGACATCAAAGCTAGATCAGGTATTTCCAGTCTAGACTGAGTCTTATTGCTAATGTCTCTGAGTAACAAGTGGCATACTGCGTTGCTATATAATCACCGAAAATACATTATATAGCAAAACACTTCTGCCAATGGATTTCAACACAAGATCTGAAATAGTAATGATCAGCGGCCAGGAGTCATTTCGGGTTTGAACATTGACATGAAAAAAAGTGATATACAAATAAAGACTAGAGAGAAGTACCACTAAAATAAGCAAAATCTGACTCCCAACTGCCACCCGGGTCACGGCACCAGGTTTCAGCCGATACCTGTGAGATCCGGGGCTTCATGGCCTTTGCAGCAAAAAATAAAGACAAATTCAAGACTAGACTCCTCAAATCGGGAGCATTTAGGTCCAGTTGACTTAGGCCTCTGTTACAGGGTTACTGAGACAGATTGACCAAAGTGCAGCATGCAGTCTGATGTCATAAACTTCTATATAGTTGATCTAAGCAAGTTTAAAACGGTTGTCTCAATGCTCTGGCCTTACATAACCCAAGGCCCATGTAGGATGAACTTCATACCTTTTCCTTCGGCTATGCCCTACTACGTTATTAAATACACACACGCATACACACACAAATCAATAAAAAATAATCATACAGCGTTGATGAGTGGTTAGCAACGCAAGCAAAAAAATGAGGAACACGAGAATAATGCTAAATTAACCAGTGACAATGGTTAGAGATGATAACATAGCATGTGCGAGACAAAGGAAACGAGAAATAATATGCAGGCACATGACTGATGGAGGATAAAGTGATCGAGTTCAAGGATGATATGATAGTTTTCCATCAAGGACTCCATTGTGACATTCCTGCATCATGATAGTCTGTACGAACCACAACTCATGCTGGGTGTACAGGTAGGCATCTTAGGGTAGGAAGCTACAGGTTTGGGAGCTAGCGCTACACGCTGCTCACATTTAATACCTTGAAAATCAGGCAATTAAAAGAGGGAATTATGGCTTCAAACAGACCCCCTCGTTTTCCTCAGGAAAGACGGCGGCCATTTGCGGACAGTTCCGTGGGTTTACTAGCAGCGGAAACTCAAGACACACAAATCCTTTGGTTTTTGTAGGAGCAACGGCCTGTCCCTGGTTGCTGATCACATATGATGTGATACTCAGAGATTTAAAGTGTAATAGTCTGGCTGGTGACTGGACAAGGGCATGGGATGGGGCAGCCATCTCCAGACTCAATGAGCCGATTCTTTTTGGGCTGGTGCATTAACAATGAGAGACCTCCATGGGTGAGACCGTCAGGATGCTCTGGTCATTGGAGAAGAAGGTGTCCGAGTCGCTCCAAGATCTGGAAGGATCAAGGAAAGTAGGAACAGTGAGGGGGACAGTGTGGACAGTCTGGAAATTTCAATTTTAAAGCTATATAGGCGCAGAAAGGGATGTTCATGACCAATGCACAACCTGAATACTAGGGATGCACAATGTTTCAGTTTTTAGTGCTATAATTTTGATATACATCAAGCTATTTTTCCCCCCAATTGAAACAGGTTATAAAAGTAATAAATTGTTACTCTATTTATATTATTATTATAATTTCTTTAAGTATAGATTGTGTAAAACAACTTTGGTAAATCTTAAACTGGTATTATGACTATTTCCAATCATCAACCATTAAGAAACATGACAAATAGGTAAAAGACTAATTGCGAACATTTGTTTTCCAGACAAAACAGTGTAAATTTATGGAAAAAAAAAACTATTGACCATTAAGTCTTATTTTATTTTATAAAATAAGGGATAGTTCACCTAGAAATGAAAATTCTGTCATTAATTTCTCCATCCTCATGTCATTTCAAACCCATAAGACTTTTCATCTTTGAAACACAAATATGTTTTATTAAAGAATTGACTCTTTACCTTCAAAAGTCCTTTACACCAAAGTAAAAGAACACTACATAAAAAGTAACTGACCAAGAGACACATCAAGTATATCAAATATGGTAATCATAAGCTTAAACATGCTTATTTACTGAGCGATAATCAATTAGTTTTTGTTTTTCTCATTTGTGTTTTGAAGATGAAACACAGGGTTTTGGGTTTACAATGATATGAATTACGAGGGTGAATAACTAACAACAGTTTACTTTTATGGTTGAACTATCCCTTTAATGGGCCTTCATGAAACATATAATTTGTATTTTGCCAAACATACAGTATTGAATAACAGTTAAAAAATAAAAACTAACTTCAAGCGGACACCTCGATCCCCCACTCAATTTCCCCCACTTAGGATATATTCTATGGAAGCATATGGGTAGCAATATTCAATTTGGAATGTAATATGCAAAATGACAATGCAATATGTAAAATGACAATGCATTTCTGTATTTACATTTACCAATACATTTGTGCAACGTTTTAATATGTAAAATGAATACTAATTTTAACGCTTTATAAGTTGCAAAATTCAAATGAAAATGTATTACAAAAATGATTAGATATGTGTAACATGTTCAAGAAAAACTGTGGCAAAATTATCATTCAAATGTTATTTTTCTTAAATGCATTAACACTCACAGTCAAGACACTTGATTGCATTTTCATTCAGTGTCCCGCAATGAATGTAGCAAAATTCAATGTGCTGCCTTGTTCACACAGTGATTGACATGGCGGGAGGGGGCGGAGACGTAATCGGCTCGGAATGCATTTTCAATGTGCACAGTGAATTTGGCTACATCCATTGCGGGACATTGAATGAAAATGCAATCGTAAGTGTCTCAACTGTGAGTGTATTTATTTTCAATTAAGAAAAATAACTTTTGAATGATAATTTTGCCATAGTTTTTTTTGAACATGTTACACATCTCATCATTTTTGTAATATTTTTAATTTTCATTTGAATTTTGCAACTTATAAAGCATTAAAATTCATATGACATTAAAACTAGTGTATGAAATGGCAAATGAAAATTATGTAATTTTTATTTTATTTTTCACCAGACGTTGCACAAATGCATTGGAAAATGTAAATGTAAATACAGAAATGCATTGTCATTTTGCATATTACATTCCAAATTGAATATTGCTACCCATATGCTTCCATAATATTCCTGAAAGTCCAGTTTACTTTTTTTTCTAAGTGTTCATTTGTCTGTGGATCCCTTCTTAAAAATCTCTCTTTAACTGATGAACTTTTTGTGCAAGATCAGCGAGCAACAGTCAGAGTCACAGCCAATGGAGAAATGGATGAGTTGCATGTTAGTACAAGATGGATTAATGTGGATGGTAATAAGACAATAAACAAATATAAACACAACATCCTTCCACAGCCTCGACATTCACATAGACTTCATTCGTATGAAAGTATTAACCTTTTCCTAGCCAGAATATGTTGGGTACGGTACCTATATGTGAAAAAGATAATTTGCGATAAGTAAATATACATGACGTAAATCTATTGTTTGTAGAAAAATACGGTATATATTGGTTAACTATAAAATGTATATTATATTTGTAAATAGAGTGTAATTAAGCAGCCCTTGAGGATTGGAGCCGTTCCAAAGCTATAGTCCTCAAACGCCAGACCTGCTACTCTTGAACACCAGAGGGCATTGTATTCATCCAATGGACTAATCCCTCTGAAGCACAGCCATATTTTACATAGATCCATGCTATATAAGATAAAGAATACATTGATAGCTACAGTAATACGATTATCTTTGGATAGAAAGGACTGGTAAAGGGCAAATGTAAATGTACTATTGTCATGTTTTGCAGATGAGGACAACCGTTTTAAGACCTTGAGGAGGTAAAAAGTTGAAATCAGAACACGTATTTGCATTTATATAGTTAAATATATGTCTATGCGGCATACTGGCCTTATACAATAGTAACAATCTCCTTTATTATCTAAAGCAGTGGTTCTCAACTGGTTTTTGTTTTAGGACCCATCAAGCGTGATGACCCAGTAAACCAAGTACCAAAATCATCCCAAAGTAGATTTAAAAAAAAAAAGAGAAAGGTGAAAGAAACACTAATAAAATGCTTGATTTTAATGTAATTTTTTTTATTTTTATCATCATTTAAACAGAAATGTGTGACTAATTTTTGGCCCATGACCCACCTGCTGAGAACCACTGATCTGAAGACATATGGAAGATAAGCAGTACAGATCACTGATAAATGCAACAACATATAATCATTTAGATGCTTCATTTGAGACACACTAAAATGGTAAACGAACAGTGATAAAGCGTAGTAAAATGCCTAGTAATACTCTAGGAGGAGGCACATACTCTCTTGTTATTCGTCCACCACTTGACACACTAAATATGAAACGCTGCCTTCATGCAATTACACAGATTATTTCGACTTCCATAAGGCTTCAAGTTTAACGTAACAAAAAAGACCAATGAAAACAAGAATCCTCTTGGAGACTAGTCTCACGCAATCACGATGTGGTCCCTTGTTGAGTTTTTCTTTGCGATAAATGAGCCGATCATTGGCCAGCCAGAGCAGAGGTCTCCTCTAGTACCCTGCGCTTCGATGGCAGTGTTCTAGCCGTTATACTGGAACAGGAATCTTACATTTAGTGAGACCAGGTCTCCTTGTACTAATCTCACCACTGCAGAGCAGTTTCAGAACTGCCCTGCTTCCAAAGTGCGGATACAGACAGTCAAAACGATTACGCGAAAAGCTGAGGCTTAGGAGTGCATTACGTTGGCATGCCATCACAAACCCCTCCACGGAGAGACACACACGCAAGGCCAAGACTACGACGCAGATTCAAACACTTGAACAGGGATGCAACGTCTCAGAACACGTAATGACAGGATGTTCCATGGACCAAGCCATATAGTCCAACATTCGGCGTGCAAATACTTGCATAAATTGGCGCCACAAATATTAGCCTAGCTATTAACTGGATGTGATGTCTGACAACGAGCATGACGAGACAGCTTTGGCGATTATGGACTCGTATGGAGGCACTAGATCTTCAGCAGAGAACATTTATCTGCCACAGAGATAAGACACGAAAAGCAACACCAGCAACGAAGGATGCACCTCGAAAGATGAGGAAAGACGAAAGACAATGGGTTGGAAGGGCAGACTCAAAGTAACTTTTCTATGTTTCCTTGTATACGTACATACCTGGAGCATCCCAGGCGATGAACCTCGCTCGAACTTCTAGCTATTCTTTGTTACATTAAAGGCAAATGAATTCACCCGTTTCGGTCTTAAATTCTACATTGTAATCATTAGGGAATGCTTTGAGTGCGCTGGCGGCTCCCATTCGTCCAGGCTGCGGACTCGTCGTGCTCCAGCTTGTAAGATATGTGTTTACAGCAGAGGCTAGAGAGAGAGAGGTCGCACCTGGTGGCCTGTGCGGGGTCGCAGCGGCCCATCATTCGCTCCACCAGCCGGCCCAGCCGTGAGCAGGCGTTTTGCCCTTCTGAGAAACAGCACATGGAGTCCACACATCCGATGCCCTGGTAGGCCTCAATAAACTGGAAAAAGAAAAAGAGAGGTCAACCAGAACATGAAAGAGATGAAACAAAATGGTTCCCAACAAACATATCTGCACTGATTTGATGTCCGTAATAGGCGATGACTAGATGTCTTAATATTTGTCATACTGGATACTCTTCACACATCAACTTTAAAATGAAGGATTTGTCCTGTATTTTACAAAAGCACTTCCACAAAAAGGGCACAAAATTGGGCTTGAAACCCGAAGGGGTTTACAAGGAAGATGTAAACTCACAACTATGAAAAAAGTCAGAATTGTGTGATTATAGGTTGCAATTAACTTTAATTCAGTGGCAGAAACAAGCTTTAACAAACAAACAAAAACAGAAATAGTATACCAATTTATACCCAATTAGAACTCAAATCATAAATGCAGTGCATTATTTTACATTTAAAAGATGAGAGGTCTGAAACGAGACAATGAATGACCAAAAATGAAGACATTAGAGTGATAAATGATGCCATCTCATCAGAACCAAAGACATCCTTGGCCTCGACAGAAATTATAGTTCTCTTTAACTCAATACTCAATTACTAAGATGGTGCTAAAGGCCTACATGTTAAATTACAGCCTGAGTGCTCCAAGATGGCTTATTCATATCAGATTCCCAATCAGATGCTATCAAAACCAAACAAAGAGGAAAAAGAGTGCGTGCAGCCAGAAGTGAGGAAGTCAATTCTTTGATCTCCCTCAGGCAACCTGACTAGGCATTATGCAAACTACCAATATTAACATTAAATCCCTCCAGACTCACTTCAGCATGCCTTGCAGAATTGCTACACAGTCTTGAAACAAATGTTTTTGTTGACTGATGCATTAATGAGGACTTTTATTTACATCTTGCTCTACATCTACAATAAAAGATGCTTGAAATATGCCCAACTAGAATCCACAACTATAAAGACAGACAATCTCCAACACATTCGGTCAACACAGAAATACAGTCCATTTTTCAACGATGTTTCTTGTTAACCTGAGTTTGGGTTAAAGATTTAGCTATTACTACATGGACCTTCTCCTTAAAAAAAAAAAATCTATATTTGCAGGAACTTGTGGAAAAATTAAATGCTACAAAACTTCAACTGTTTCCTGTAACTGTAAATAAAGAGGCAGTTCAAGCGAAACGTGCAGTTCTAATCAAAAGCAGAACCTTTGCAGTAATTGCTGGAGGCTATGACAAATGATGCTGCTGTCATTTCATCTCAGTTACAAATAAATGTGCTAGCTATTAATAAATCATATTTACCGGTTTAATATCTGTAGAGGTAAGAGAGTCATGGATAACTTTTCTTGAGCTCATTTAATGGAAGCAAACTATTGAGTTCTGAGGCTCCACCATAGTTTAACTGAACAGTACACATCTAAATTAGGAAAACAAATTTTGGTTTTCAGTAAAAGCTCTAGTGTGAAAATGTGAGTAAATGGCCTAAAGATTTGTTTAGTGAGTAATATACAGTGAGTACAAGTGAGTACTCCAAGTACTGGATACAGAAGTCGCTCCTGAACTCGTACTGGTTGATGTAATACCATCATCTTGCAGCTGTGAACCAAAAACATGTAGGCTAACCATTGGCAATTTTGTTTGGAGTCCAAAATATATGACAAATCATTAGGGCTGCAACAACTAATCGATAAAATCGAATACAAAAATAACCAGCAAATTTGATTATTGAATTTTCAGGTCTGTGTGCTGCTCACAGAAAATATCACCAATCATTCTACTTCATAATAGTGAGTAGTACATTTCAATGGACAAACCACTTCTGGAAAATAGTGGAGGACACATAATTTTTTATAATACATTCTAAATTTTAATTAGGTTTGGATTTTCATCCGATTAATCAAAGAAATAAATCAAAAGATCAACTGATTTTCAAAATTAGTGTTAGTTTGCAGCCCAGCATTCAGGAAAGAAAAAAAAACATATTTGCCAGCTGTGTGTACTTGGCCATAATATGAAAAACATGCTATTAAATTATAAACAAAAACCAGAAGCATAAAAGTTACCATCCATTGGTGAATCACACATGAACGTCAGTAACTTATAGAAAAAGAGCAGCTCATTCGATCAATGATTTATAAGGTTGATGAAAATACAAACAAATGTCAACAAACATAACTGATTATGGGGGGAAAAAACTATAAATAAAGATTAGTAAGACATGCATACATTTAATGCACTTGAGGCGAAGATTAGATTAGACCAGCAGAGTCTCGAGCGAATAGATCAGAAAGATCTAAGACTCATGCCACTCAGAGCAGCCCTCGCTCCTGGTTACATCACAGGAAGAGCTAGTGTCACATGATAGGATGACTGGGTCATGGTGGTCACAAACTGTACACACACAGACGGAGGCCTGGTGGGGGGAAGAGTACTACCTAGGGGAAGGGTAGGGCTGCACCAGAGGTGGAGGAAAAGCAGCGATCAGTGGCCGATTGTCCTCCCCTCTGCTCCCGATTTCAGCAGTGTCATATTCTGAGCTGACTGAAACCTTATCCGCTTCCATCTGGAAGGACAAAACAGCGCGGTAAGTCTCCCAAACGGATGAAAACAGAAGAAAGGGGAACGAGCATGAAACTGTCCCATGTCCACTGCGAGAAAACACAACTTCTGAACTTGAAGGCTCCGTTTCAAAACCTAGTGAGCTGCCTATGTAGGCAGCATTTTAAGGCATCTTGGGCACTATCCAGATGTGAAGTCTGTTCCAAAACACTTAACGAAACCTTTGGCCAACTTAAGGCAGCATCACTCATCTTTCACAGAGCAAGTCAATTCTTTTTGCCAAAAATGTTTATATACAATATAACAGTATATAATCAAATGTAATTATAATTGATTATTTTACCAGAAATTTGTGTGCGCTAGTATATTTAACTATTTACTATTTCTCTGCAAAATTTCACCGATTTCGGAGTCTGACGAAAGGAAACAAGTAACACATTTTTAGATTTGTTTTTACTGAATTCCCACAAAGTTAAACTCTTTTAAATAAGTATTTTTAATGATGTCTCGCTGGAGGTGGACTGGAGATTATTTTCTCTGCTCGTTGGTAGAGGCCCAAAGCAATCGGTTTGGGAACATGTGGTCTGGGTAAAAAAAAAAAAAACTCATTCGAAAGCTTCCAAACTTTATATAAAGCCTCTATCAATGGGGCTGTGAGCTCAAGCTCATGCTGTCCGAGGATACATCTCCAAACAGCCACGTCTGCTTTCAATTCACACAGTCATGCACTTGCAGGTACGGGTTACACATGCAGGTGAATAGTTAAGGCACGCGAGTTGCTTATTTCGCTCTCTCCGCATGCAGTGTGAGGGTGTCTCTCCTACTCTACCTAATCTTGCCCAGCTGATTCTTGGCTCTGGACAGAGGCTGAAGTGCGATGAAGTCATCACCTATAGCCACGCAGTTGGTGTACATCTACAGAACACACAGAGAGTCAGTAAAGAGGAGGAAAAGTCACATGAGCAGTTCAACACTGTACACCAAAACCCCCTCGCCACACACATTCAGAAATGACAGAGACAGGAAACTGGAAACAAGCAGCAGACGCAGAGAGAAATCACTCTGAAACTATTGGGTGTCACCCGCAGGGCAGCGTGTGCTGACGCCACAGAACCGTACTGCAGATACTTCAGTTACTGCCTCACTTAGGCAGGTAGAAATAAATAGGAATACAAGGATTACAAGAGTACAAAGTGAATAAAACAAGCGTTTTAATTGTGCTAGATGACACAGCTTGAATTATCCTATCCAAATAAAAGGCACAAACATAAAAAAAATAAACCCAAAAAATGGACAGGTCCTATACAAGATGGTAACATATCAGGAACCAGAAACTATTAACCAACCACATCCCAAATTATTAACTTATAGCTGTAGTCTCCTTACAAAAGTCAAAACTGCTACCGTTTTTAGTTTAAGTGTTTGTCACTGACTGATATACTTCAAGTGCAATCGAAGAACGAATGGGTTTGGGTTAAAGATTCTACCAAACTTCTAACAAAGGCTGTTAACATGACTACAATATACTAAAAACTGAACTTTCAAAAAGTTTTGCATACACACGACAATATTGTCAAAACCCCTGTTTCACATGGATCTCTGAAAACAATAAAAAAAATCCTGCATTATTCATGCCAGATGACAAAACGCCCCCAAAAAACTTGGTCAAAACAAAGATGTTTGAGTTACTGTTGGTTCAAAAAAACCTGTTTCTAGAAAATTAGTGCTGGCTTTTAAACACCATCAAGCCACTATTGTTTATTATTATTACCATATTATTATTTACCATTTAGAGAATCATGAAATATCAGTGTAATTTGTAGAGACTACTAAAAAGTTTAGTACTTGTGGTAATAGTTATCTTACTAGAATGAGAAATGATGTTACTTAAATGAGGAACTTTTAACACCCTGCCAGTCTGGACTATTTTCTAAATATTCACACATATACCTATTACCAGGAAGTGACCATTAAGGTAAGCAAGCCATCATGAAGCTACATTCTGCCATTATCTATTCTCATAATTCAACCAGACAAGATGCAGTGCATTTCCAGATGTAATAAGTGTCCACTGCAGTAGATTTTTAATGTTGTGATGAATGCTGGTGCTGTCGGATGATACCTCTGAGTGAGTTTAAGTGATACTGTATTACTTCATCAGCGTCATCTTTGAAAGCATGACTCCAGCACGTGACACAAACTCTCAGTCCACCTCAATCAGAGCTGGAGCGTTTGTGGTGGAAATATGCCGCTTACCTGAGATTTCTGCGTGCTGGTCGGCTGCAGGTGCCTGTAGAAGACTTTCTTGATGACATCTGGAAACAGGCAGGCGACGACGATGATGATGATGGCAAACCAGGCCGAGCCGCTGGACAGCAGCTGAACAAAGACGAAGTACATGTCCTGCGTGTGAAGAAAAGGCCTAACGGAGAGGAAAACTTCAATTAGTTGAGCAGTTGATAATTGTGTCAAATATCTAACTAATTAGCAAACGGGCAACAGTTTCAGAGCCAGAGCCAAATATTGAGCACAGCATCTTGACTGTATTCCAGAGGCATCGCTACTGGACACATGAGGCCAGAAAGAGCAAACTCTTATCTCCAGCAAGTCAACAATTCAAATTGACTTCAAATTTCTCACAAGAAAGTGCCACTGAAAAACGTTTATTTGCTGACTACCAATCTGAATAATGCAAAAAACGAATTCCTCTGAAACAGACCCATAATGCCTATGGATTGCTGGTAGGAAAGCATGATTTCTTTAAAGTTCAAATAAAATTCAAATTAAATATTTCTGAAGGCACTATGGGAAAACACATGCGATACAGTACCAGATGATGCTGCCATAAAACAAGGAGAAGATGAAGTAGAAGGCGATGGAGCCCCATGTGACAAAGTGATTCATCCACGTCCAGAAATGTGTTTCTATGGCCAGCTGTGGAGACAACAGAGCAAGTGAAGCTCACGTGTTATTTAAAAAGCACACGTGTTGGATTTAAGCACACACTCACCTTCAACGTAACCGTAATAACCATCACAGTGAATACTAAAGTGCCAAAAGTCCAGTTTCCAAACATCTGCAAGAAAGAAACACGACTGTATGAAAAGATTTCAAGCTAGCCCATCAGACTGTTCACATGTCATATGGGGTGAAGGAAATATCTAGAGGCTTTCACATCATCCAAAATAAACCATGCCCAACCGCTTTATATCAGAGAGCAATTCCGGCTTGACGGAAGCCATTCGCTGTCATGCAAAGTGCAAGTGAGGGAGCACGTCCAAATCTTGTGGTAATTGAGGATGGCAGAGTATCAAAAGAATCGAGATCAGAGCCGCTAAACCAAACCACAGAGACAGCTGCTCATTAGAAAAGACACATGCATCAACTGGAATCCAGTCAGCTCTTACCAGTTGCCTGTTAGCTCGCAAAATCTGAGAGCATGCACAGCAAGAAAGAGAAAGAGAGAAGCAGAAAAAAGTGAGAGAAGATGGATAAGTAGTAAAAGCCAACAGTTCGGTACAAGTGTGCCAGATAACGATGTAATTAGTTGGAGGATTGATGCTTTGTGTCTGTAAGCTAGAGTAAATCAATAGTCACTGAGACCAAGTTACAGTTATTAACGTCTAACCAAGTGCATTCATTACCTTAAAGGGTTAGTTCACCCAAAAAAGAAAATTAGGCTGTGTTTTATTCACCCTCGAGAGATCCTAGGTGTTTTTTTTTTCTTTCAGTCGAATACAGTCAGAGTTATATTCAAATTGTCGTTGATCTTTCAAGCTCTTTCTTTGTAGTCAGCAGGTGTTGTGTTGCATCAGTTCAAAAGAAGTTAAATAAAAAACGCCTTTCCTGGAGGTGAACAAAGGCCTCCTGTAGCGAATCGATGCTTTTTCGTAAGAAAAATTTCCATATTCAATATGTAATAATCACTTTAATCTAGCTTGCACTCACTGTTGTACACAGAAGCAGTCCGAGGGGAATTACGTATATATGTGGAATCAAACAAAACAAAGGTCAATAATTAGAAGTACAAAACAAGGATTTGTAAAGAAGAATGTCGGAGGATTTCGCGCTGACCCAAGAGGAGACTGGTTTTCTAAAGTCAGGAAACTTTGCTTCTTTTGATCCTGTAAACAAACGTTGGTTTTCACGCGGCGCATGCGCAACGCTGACCTCATACATCATGCTCCCGGAGTTGCTTCAGTGTACAACTGTTGGCGCAAGCTACATTAAAGTGATTATTACATATTGAATATGGACATTTTTCTTACAAAAATGCATCGAGTCGCTACACGAGGCCTTTGTTCACCCCCCGGAAAGGCGTTTTTTATTTAACTTCTTTTGAACTGATGCAACACAACACCTGCTGACTACAAAGAAAGAGCTTGAAAGATCAAATACAATTTACAATAGGCTGAGTAAAATGCAGCCTAATTGTAATTTTTGGGTGAACTAAGCGCTTCTAGCTAAATTATTGAGAGAGCATGTGTGAGATCTATACAGAATGCTGTGTGGAGGATATCAAAGACAACTGTCATGCCACAGACACACAAGAGCTTGAATGACAGAAGAGCGAGGTGAAGCCGAGAGACACTGGCGCTGACCTGTCCATTTCCCATCAGCGTGGTGTCTTCTCCCATCAGGACGTAGGAGCCGAAGAAGAAGACGAAGGCATGGCAGAAGCCCAGGAAGGTCCAGTACAAAAAGGTTTTGAAGGACAACAGGGAATTTTTACTGATGTCTCTGAAGAAGGGAAAGAATATAACTTCATTTTGATTTGTTTGGGGGCTGAAAACAACAAAACAGACTCAAATTCCCATTACAGCTAGTATGAAATTAAAGATTATATTGGAAATAGAGAAAATGTGCAGGTGCATTTTTAATTTTTGCAATTCAATAACGGATTTAATGAATTTAAACTAATACTACATTTTCTTTTAAATAAAGTTAAACACCTGTAAAGTGCTGGTTTGCTCTGCAGAACATGTGGATGCACCAGCTGCTCAAACAGACTGTATACCAGTATGGGCAGAGAGGTGAAGCAGATATTATACAGCGTCAGATACACGCTGTCATAAAGAGTCTGCCAAGCACAAGAGAGCATGTTAAACACCCACACTAAAATCAAACAGGTTTTTGAGAAATCACACATTGGTCACACATACTGTACAGTAAAAGGTCAAACTGAAATCTCCAGGCTTAACCAACTACTGATGATTTCTAAAAACACGCAACAGCAAATATCTAAAGACTGGAAAACCTCATATACTGTGTAGTCAGAGCAAAAAAATGATGTTTATTATAATGACAATAATTCTATTCTACTTGAACCTGTTCCAAAACTTTTTTCACTCTCACATGAAATTCCCAACACAATGGATTCCTACTGAAGCAACTGGATTTCAAAAATTTGATGAACAACGGAAGTCCTAGGAGTGAGCTGTAGATTAGGTCATTTCTCCTATACCACCAATTCACCAATAATTTTTAATTGGACTGATTAAAAACATTTCTGTAGATCGAACATTAGCAACACCAATGTCAAGGGTTCCAACATAAATTGGAAAAAAGGGAGCTTATCTTAAATGCAGTGTAAGTAGCTTTGGATAAAAGCATCTGCCAAATACATAAATGGTAACTAAACATGTCAAATAATTTAATACTAAGGCTTTAGAGTTAAAATCATTAACCCTGCATATAAGCAGTAGTAATAACAACTTCGTAAGGGAGTAAAAGGTGAGGTCACATTTAACATTGTTTTTCTAAAGGTTCCAGGTGAAATCCAGTCAATTTCAAAGGGAATCCTTGCGAGTTGGTATTTCAAGTGAGGGTGAAAGATTTTGCAATGGGTTTAAGTTGGTCACAGATTCGTCGTGTTAACCACCATAAATGACATATGCACACTGATATACACATCTATAGACACTTACTTGCTGTGAGAACAAACAGAAGAACTGGTATAAAAACTGGGGAGTGATAAAGCACACATTCTACAAGAAAACAGAACAAGAGTTTTATAAAAACGCAAATCTTCAAACTCAAAGCCACACAAAACGTCCCAACGTACCTTGTAGAAAAAGTATTGCACTAGGGTTGCTATTCTAATGTAGTAGAAATGGCCGTGCACAAGCAGCAGTTTGGCGAGGAACTTGAACCTCGCGATTGCATAGTCGCTGTTCCTCACGGCTTGTCTTCCTTCTTTGCCCATGATTCCTGTAGGTTTTTTTTTTTTAAATTCGGTTAGCTTGATCGCAATACATTTGACTCACAAGCCGCACCTTTGAGTCCACCTACCAATACCAACGTGAGCCTCCTGGATCATACTGACGTCGTTGGCTCCGTCTCCGATGGCTAATGTAATAGGCTTCTCAGGAGAAGTCTTCAACAGTCTCACCACCTGCCAAACACACACCAGCGCGATGAAAACAACAGGCCAGTGTGGGGCGACTGAGCAGAGACCAGCCATATTAGTGTGCAGGACCTCTGGCCTTGTGGGGATAGAGTGAAATGTCAACACAAGAAGGGTGAGGTGACCCACCTTGGCCTTTTGGAGAGGTGCCATTCTGCAGCAGAGAACCGCCGAGCAGTTCTTACACACCTCCATGAAGAGTTTCTCATGCTCCCGCAGAGCCAGAGACAGACTGGCCCCGTCCACCACCAGCCCATGCTGGATCACATGATCCTCCTTGATCCTGCACAAACAACATCTTAAACAATTAGGCCTACAATCCGTTTCCCTTTCAGATGCAAAGTTTATGGGAGGAGAGTATTCAAATGAATCACGCAATGCGCTCGTCAAATGACCGTTTTTCTATTGTTTTGCCCTTAGTCCTATATTCCCATTCAACATGGAAGGTGAAAGCCACTTGACACTCATCATGAGAGAGAGTCTAAAAGGGCTGGAGATCTCAAAGGAAGTGTGCAGTGGTGTGTTGTACCTTCGGGCTAGTCTGCGGAGCTGCTCTGCACACTCGTGGTCAGATTTCTGCTGCACGAGCTCCAGGACGTTCATGGTGCGGTGGAAGTGACCGCAGGAGAGGCTCACGCTGACTGCCGTCTCATGCTTGTCACCGGTCAACACCCACACCTTGATTCCAGCCAGCCGCAGCGCTTCAATCGTCTCCTGGACTTTGTCCTGCAGCCTAGACACAAACACGCACAGCAGGTCAGAGCATCTGGGTTTCATAGGCCACAAAATATAACAACAATAACACGAACACAATCAAAAATAGTATATTTTGCTGTGAATGCAAAGTGCTGTTTTAGTTTTGAATTCTGTTCATTTTTCTCTCATATCTGCTAAAGAAGCCTATTCATTTTAAATTAATACACTGAATATTAATTTAATCAGTTGAAACATACTTACCTATTATTGTTTATTTCTTATTAAAATGACATTGTTATTATTATTAACAATAAAAATAGCTTTAGTACTTTATCACTGATATATTATTTTACTATTATACCATTATACTGACATGTTTTGTTAAAATTATTACAATTTTAATTTAATTTAATATATACACACACGCACACGTAAGATTTTATTTAATTTCAGTTAAGGTTTTTTTTTTTTTTTTCCAAATGCTGACACACCACTGATTGGATTAAAATGAACAGATAATTATCTTTCAAACAAACATGGAAAAAAAACAACAGCAATGATGTGCAAATAACCAGGTGGTAATTATTTTTTATTAACCTCTTGGTAATTATACTTTAATCACATTGAAAAAAAGTTTTCTACTTTTTTATTTTATTAACAACATCAAATCAAGGCACTTTTTTAACAGTTACACTATTCAGGACTTTTATATAATTTTTTATATAAAGTTTTTTAACAGCTGTCAAGTATCTGATAAACGTTAAGAAGCATGTTCTTAAGACCTCGTTTAGAAAATAATTAAACGTATCTCTTAGCCTTGACTTCACGCAGTACTAAACGAAGCACACTGTTGGCACTGACTCCAGAGACAGCAGCATTATGCTGCAGAGAATGCCAACCACATAATTGCAGATGCAGTCACGGCTTGTTGTTTCCCTGAGGCTCGATTAAACATGCAGATTAACAAGCAGCTATTCACATTTGACACACGGAAATGGCTCACCATCATTAAAGCAAAACCATCCTGGTCTCTACAGTCCTCATGTGTGAAAGCGGCACACTGATGACAGCTTCATCAAGTTTTCTTATAGTCATAAATGTTTTTCATCATTGTTTTTACTCTCTTTGACTTTAAGTCACATTCACAGATGTGTTGTTCAGAGAACTTACGCAGGCAAAATGTAGTCATTTCAACTGCAAATGGGATTTGAGTTCGAGGATGAAAGATTTCCATATGCAGATTTGTGTTGCACAATTTTATTATTGTTCTCTTTTTTTATTCCTCATGCTTTTTATATATAGCTCTATACAGTCGCCTACCACAGAGACGGTCAGATCTATGTGAGGATTTCTCTGAAGATGCTCATTGGGAGGACGTGTATGTACCTCAGTTGTACAGTTTTAATGGTTCTTCAAAAGGCTCATGGAAATCACAGCGACAGTCATTGCAGCTCAATTCCAGACACGCTCCTGTGTCCCTGCATGCCTTTAACACTTGAATTGCACATGTGGACAGAGATTGATGGCTGGCCTTAAGAGCACAGAGAGCTGTGTGAGTCACAATGACATGTCAAACTGAATTAGCAGCAGCTGCATACTGACTCACGGCTGACTTCCTGCTCTCCTGCTAGGAGGCCATCCAATAATCACGAGCGAGCACCAAACCAGTGTGAAGTCATCACACCACTGCCATTATCAGCCCTGTCTGTTGACAATTAACTGTCATATACTGTCACAGACAGTAAGTGCATTTAACAGATCCAACAGATCCGACTTTTTTATCCAAAGCTCTTCAGTGATGTCAAAAATAAAGTTTGAACTGTGTAAGTTCAACTTGTAAATTTTAATGCAGATAATAAAAAAAAAGTAAAAAAATAAAATAAGGACGATATATTTGTCGACCACTAGCATTATACTTTGTCTAAATCAAGTGTGACTTTTGTCAGTTTGAGGCCATCTACACTGAACATGCCATCGATTTCATTTTATTGCATTGTTCCCTTCATCTCTGGTGTGAACACAATTTAAGCAACATATTAACATTAGTAATCATAAAAGTTATTTGGCATTTTTTTATTATCTGAATCAATTATTCTATTTGGCTTTTATTTTAACAGCGTTGAGAACGCCTAGAGATAACCTAGTCTTAATTAATTAATTGTCGCAAATTAAATTAACATCCTGCGAGTATTTTAGAGTAATGCAATGCTAATATTTCCATTGTGCTGTGACTTGTTGCATTATGGCTTGTTTCCATTGTGTTTCAGTTTGTTCTGTTGTGCTAAATTTATTGCATTGCGACTTGTTTCCGTTGTGCTGCGCTGATTTCGTTGTACTGCATGTTCTAGGTGTTCTCAACTGCTTTTTCCATCTAAAAAATGCATCTAAATTACGGCCTATGCTCTCAATGTCAAATGCAGAAATATTAATCCATGCATTTATGACCTCAAGGTTAGATTATTGTAATGCTTTATTGGGTGGTTGTTCTGCACGCTTAGTAAACAAACTACAGCTAGTCCAAAATGCAGCAGCAAGAGTTCTTACTAGAACCAGGAAGTATGACCATATTAGCCCGGTCCTGTCAACACTGCACTGGCTCCCTATCAAACATCGTATAGATTTTAAAATATTGCTTATTACTTATAAAGCCCTGAATGGTTTAGCACCTCAGTATTTGAATGAGCTCCTTTTACATTATAATCCTCTACGTCCGCTATGTTCTCAAAACTCAGGCAATTTGATAATACCTAGAATATCAAAATCAACTGCAGGCGGCAGATCCTTTTCCTATTTGGCGCCCAAACTCTGGAATAACCTACCTAACATTGTTCGAGAGGCAGACACACTCTTGCAGTTTAAATCTAGATTAAAGACCCATCTCTTTAACCTGGCATACACATAACATACTAATATGCTTTTATTATCCAAATCCGTTAAAGGATTTTTAGGCTGCATTAATTAGGTAAACCGGAACCGGGAACACTTCCCATAACACCCTATGTACTTGCTACATCATTAGAAGAATGGCATCTACGCTAATATTAGTCTGTTTCTTTCTTGTTCCGAGGTCACCGTGGCCACCAGATCCAGTCTGTGTCCAGATCAGAGGGTCACTGCAGTCACCCGGATCCAGTGCGTATCCAGACCAGATGGTGGATCAACACCTAGAAAGGACCTCTACTGCCCTGAAAGACAGCGGAGACCAGGACAACTAGAGCCCCAGATACAGATCCCCTGTAAAGACCTTGTCTCAGACGACCACCAGGACAAGACCACAGGAAACAGATGATTCTTCTGCACAATCTGACTTTGCTGCAGCCTGGAATTGAACTACTGGTTTCGTCTGGTCAGAGGAGAACTGGGCCCCCAACTGCATTGAAAGTTGTTTAGTTGGGGAAACTTCATCTCCAGCGATATCGTTGACTTGATTGCACGGATACTATTTAAACTAACCTGAGCTGGATGATGACATCACTGAAATCAATGATGAACAGGCTTTAACTGAAACATGAGTGTTTACTATTGTCATTTTGCATTATTGACACACTATTTTCCTAATTAATGCTGTACAGTTGCTTTAACAATCTGTATTGTTAAAAGCGCTATATAAATAAAGGTGACTTGACTTGCTTCTATTGTGTTTGCTCAAATTTCATTGTTTTGCGGCTTGTTTCTGTTGTGTTGTACCAAATTCAATGTATTGCTGCTTCTTTCTGTTGTGTTGCGCAAATTTTGTTGTGTTATAGCTTGTTTCCATTGTGTTCACGTACACAACGTATATTGGCTACTAACTAGATGTAACTAGATGGCAAAAGCTAAGGTTCTTCTCCACTCTTCAAGCACACAAAAACATAAGTCTTATAGATGGTGTTTCTTGAGTAAAGAAAATGCTGTACTTATTCAAACATCAGCAGTTCTTTATTTACTCTGACATTGCGAAGAATTAGACATTTGTTTTCAAACTGCGCATCGTGGCACTTCATTTTGAATAGAGGCAGGGTGGAGTTATGAGGTTTGACTGACAATTTAAGGATATTTTAAATTATTTTCATTGATTAAATATTTGCAATACTCACAAACAGACATAACTATGACCAATAGCACTGATTTAAAATGCAAATAATTGAAATAGAGATAGGAAGCATCTGATCATTTTCCATGGCACATTGATTGGGAAACACTGATCTGAAGAATACACTTATTTGACAAATTTAATTTGATCATGTTTATATTTTTTTATTTAATTAATTTTCAATGCATTTATTATTAATATAGTAAATATTATGTAAAAAAAAAAATATAAATTTCAGCAGTTATGCATCTGTTTTTACTATCTTTCAATGACATGTCAAGGTGCGATGTATGTCAAAGGAATGCCACGTGACCAGAATGAATTTTCTTATGCTTATCTCCACCTCAGCATCCTTGTGTGTGTGTGTGTGTGTGTGTGTGTGTGTATAGACTCACTTGTCCTCCACCCCAGTTGCTCCCAGCAGTTCCAGGTCTTTCTCGATGAAGTTGAAGACCTCGACCAGTCGTTCCTCTCTCTGCTGCAGAGCTGTTCTGGCTTCATGGAGCCGTCGGTCCACTTCCTGATACTCATCTGCACTGAATTGTCTGCAGGCCACCACTAATGTCCGCAAACCCTTCTACAAGAGTGAGATGGGACAAACACATGAGGAAGAAAGTTAAAATAGTCCAGTTTACTGATTTGTGCACAAATGAAGGATCCATTATATACAAAATAATGTAATACAAAAATGTATACAAGTATAAATGATGGTGAACTGCTGGGAAAGAAGCAGCTTAAAAGCCACAGTCCTGAGCTCCATAATGTCCATAATTGAGTTCATGCACTTAAGCACAGACATAAGAGAGCATTTAGCATATGGAGGAGCTTTTCAATGTCACTGCTGTGTCTGAAACATCCCATGAGTCTCAATACGATCCTCTGAGAGCTGCCGAGAGCATGTGTCTGTGTGTGTGTGTGTGATGTGGGTCTAAAGATGCTCTCATGGGTTTCAGCACATCTGATAATGAGGACAGAAAATGGAGCTAATTAACTGCAGTGCTCTCACCAACATCATTTGAATTAGAAAAGCTGAACTTGGACCAGACCTCGACATTTTAACTAGACTTTTAGATGTCTGAAGAAAAAGTTTAGCAGCTACTCGCTCATCCATGCTTTTGAGAAGTTGCTAGGGCATTTTGAGGTGATTTGTCTAGACAGTTGTTTCCTGTACAAATCAGTATCTACTAAATGGACAACCAATATATCGGCCGATATTTGTCTTTTTTTCCAAATATCGGCATCGATAAGTTTTTCTGCTTGGCCGATGTGTTCGAGCACACACAGTGCTCACACTCTCTCTCTTTTTCACCATCATCTTTAACAGTTCTGTCTAACATGGATAGAAGTCTGTGTAATAATCTGATATTAATGTATACAGAAAGTATTATGATTGCTTTTATATTAACATTATTAATGTTTGCCTATTAGTAATAGAAATGCAAACATTATAATACTGTCTCATTTGCCGTCAGCATTAAGCAAATATGCATTTATATAATTCAAACAAATCTTTGAATGACTAGTGAACATATAATTTCACAAACATTGCAAACTTAGTCGAATCCAGCTGAGATCTTGTGAAGTGTGTAACGGTACGTGTATTCGTACCGGACCATTTCGGTACAGGGCTTTCGGTAGGGTGCACGTGTGTACCGAATGACCGGATGCAATACTTTGTATGTGGAACATAGGTACGTACATTTTCGTGTTTCCAAACGAACATATTAAGTGGCGGAAGTCTCCGCGTTTAGCGCAAATCCCGCCCTGCAGCTAATTCTAAAGCCGGTGACACACTGGCTGCGAACATCACTACAACTAGGAAAAAACGATTGTAATTCAAACGCAGCTCCCGTCAGCATTTAAACAGACCTTTGCTCTTAATTCCGATTGGTCCAACGCAATAACGAAATCTGAGCAGGTCTAAAAACTGAAACTGTTGATGCTGCACTTTACGCTTTGGAAAAGTAAAAAAATTTTTATATGAGCAGGCCTACAAGCTGGGATTGGTAATGCTGCACTGTAAATAGTTATTTATAGTTTTCATTATATTTTATTATATGATATTGGTTTGAGACTGAGAGTATTTTATTTAGTGGAGAACTTTGGAGCAGTATGTTATTTCTTATTTTATTTCTTTTTTTATTTTATATATATTTTATTAAAAAGTATTTAAAAAAAGTGTAAACAAATGGTTAAAAAAAGTTTATAGTAATAACCAACCTGCAGTTCAATGTTTGCATTTCTTTCCCTTACTGTACCGAAAATGAACCGAGCCGTGACTTTAAAACCGAGGTACGTACCATACCATGATTTTTGCGTACCTTTACACCCCTACTTAATTGTCCGTTGAAAATTGCCAAAATGCAGCTTTGAGAAAAATAAAGCTGTATTTCTCCACACGCCGCAAAATTCGGTGTGGACGAGTGTGGACTGATTACTTTAGGATCAGGATATGGTCCATTTTACTACTTATGAGCACCAGTGAAACTTCAAGCACCACTAACTAGAGTGAACTAGTATGCAAGCATGTCAACATGATGTAGAGAGCTCACCAGTGCAAACTCATCCACGTGGACTCTGGTTTTATCGATTTCACCACTCGTGGCGTAGGGCAGAACGGCTGATTCAGCTCCTTTTGTGAATAGCACCTTTTCACCTAATGAGAGACAGAATGACATTAGATAACTCCTCAAGCGCTGCGGTTCAGTCATAAACAGCACATGTGTGATCAGAGACACATGCCTGAGGGCTTCTGAAGAATCACACTCATTCTTCTGCGGTTTGCGTCAAACTCCAGAACGTGGAGGAGTTTGTATCTGCGGGTGGAAAGATAGCTGTTAAACAGACAACTCTAAACGCTAAACAACTTTATGAATATGGTTCACTTTTAGTGTTTTAAGATACAGAAAAGTGCGATGTACTTCTCTGCTTTTCCAAATGTTTTAATCTCCATGGTTTCTCCATGGCTTCCTATAAATGTGACACCCATCCTGCAGTCAAAAAAAGTTTTTTTTTTTTTTTTCTTCTTCACACAAATGTAATCAAAAGTTTCAACAGTCATGGTCAAAAGATTAGATTTGGCACAACTGACAGAGAAGCTAAGCTGACCTCTTGGTAGCTTCCACTAGTGCTTTCTCATCAGGAGAAGAGGCGTAATACTCCATCTGAGGAGAGAAGCCGTTGGCACGAGAGAACGGGTCTCCTGGCCCATCCGTTTGATCATAACTGATCTGCACCGTGTGACACAGTGAGACGGCTTTCAGGAACAACTCCTCCTCCCT
This sequence comes from Carassius carassius, assembly GCF_963082965.1. NCBI lineage: Eukaryota > Metazoa > Chordata > Actinopteri > Cypriniformes > Cyprinidae > Carassius > Carassius carassius. The sequence continues at coordinate 30,666,823 of NC_081770.1, forward strand.
GTTCTGAAAGATGTACACACAAAATAATACTGTACACTCGGATTTAAAACATGAAGAATGTCACCACTCTAATGTTTATCATGTATCACAAAACCGGTCCTATTAAATGTAAAACTTAAAATATAAGGTAAAAATATTGCAATTTAATAATTAATGCCATCATAATTTAGCACAAACTATTATTTGTGTTATTTTAGTATCAGAGACATAATTCTAGTTTTTTTTATATTTCAAAGTATGTAGATTTTAGCAATTTTTTTGTAATTTTTAGTAATTCTTATCATATGTTTTAGCTATTTTAGTACAATTCAATTAAAATGAAAAATGAGAAATGCCTTGGCAACTGACTGAAGTAGTTATTTTTATATATATTTTTAATATTCATTAGAAGTCCAAGCACAGAGTGTCAAACTTGTACCTATGGATGGTACTAAATCTTAAAAAATCTTTATGTATTTTTAAATGGCATAACCGTATTATCAATAAAGTTGAACACTGGTATGCATTCTCTTTGGTGGATGTCCTAACATACGCTCTAAAATGACTCGTCTACATAAAACAAAACCACATTGCCTCCATCTTCCAGTCCACATTCTGTGGCTAATGACAACAAATCTGAATGGCTTAATGTTAAAATAAACTGATATATTAGTACACTGTGTGAAAACGAGTATGTTCCAAATATTTTGAAAATAGCTGGTTCTATAACAAGTTTTTGCCAAAAACATCAGTCTCTCCAAATAAGCTAGGAATCCATTTCCACAAAAACTGTTTTGTCACTGTTTTATTCTTTTGTTAAATGTTTTTTTTGTTTGTTTAAATGTTAAATGACACCACTGTCGAGCAAGGTGGGCGTGGCTTCAGCAATCGGCTCCAACCTCTTTAGTGATGTGCTGCCAAGATGGCGATGGCCCCGCCCACTTTGAGCTTCAAAAATGCTCTTTAGAAACCTACAAGTGACCTTACATAAACTAAGCCCATGTTTCTATAGTCTACGACATGGACAAAATCCCCTATCTTCCCAAACTGTAAAAATGGACCTTACCACACAAGGCACCGATCCATCTGGAGAGTCTTCTGTCATTCCTTCAGGGACAAGCTTCCCGTTGATCTCCTGGTATTTAATTCCATTGATAGAACACTCCCTAAACTGCATCTCGTTCTCAGTGAGGGTTCCCGTTTTGTCTGTGAAAACGTACTCTACCTGTGGCCGCAAAATTAGCATAGATTTACTCATCGCCAACAGTATTATACCCGGGGAAACAGTTGTAATCACACACACACACACACCTGTCCCAACTCCTCATTGAGGTCTGATGTGTTGACTTGAGCCTTCTGGTCACTCTCTTCATGGTACAGGTCCAAGTCCCAGCCAATGAAAAAAGAGCCCAGAAACTTCTGCAGCTCAACGGTCACGTACAGCGAGATGGGGATTATGAAGTTGTACAACACCAGGAAAGCCAGGAAGTCAGAAATAAACTTCAAAATCTGCAGGGAGAAAATCAACAGTGGTCTTAACGAATCCTACTAGTTTTTGGACCATCAAAGAGCCACCAGGTGTCGAACAGTATGACTTTTATAATGTAAAATAAACGAGCGTAACCTGACTGCTGTTTCTCTCCTGATCGGTCTTCTGATTGTAAAATGGCTCATCCCACTTGTTCTCTGCCTGCCAGGCGTACTTCAAAATGGTGCTGAGGATGGCTTCGAACAGCAGAATGCCCAAGTAGATGATGAGAAACGTATTCATGGATCTGCACAAGAGACGAGAGAGATGATGTGGTAAAATGAGAAGCAAACGGTGGAAATGGAAATGACAAAACACATACTTCTCTACTGCAGAGCGTTTCTGGGATTTGCACTTGTAGTTCAGAGCCATCTTGGACTCCATGCCCGTATATACCGCCACACCTGCAGGACACAACACCAGTCATACTCAAACCATCACAACATTTTGGTGAACCATTAAAAACACAAACTGTTTAGGAAGTAAAGTGCAGTCATAAGTTGTGTAAGAAGGTAATAAGTAAATAAGGTCCATTCTGAATTCACACTGATTTCTAAAGACTAAAAATAAAATGGTGTGAATGCCATACCAAATATTTCTTTGGTGTTTTTTAATCTTGCTCCTCGAAGCAGGAGGTTCTCTGGTCCTAAGGGTCTAAAAAGAATAATCAAAATATATAAATAAACAATCAAATAAATGTAAAAATACTTAAAGGGCCGGATTTAATTTCAAAACGGCACCGATGGGAGGGAAAAAATCTGCGATTGATTTACTAACAGTGCACACATTCAAGAACACAGACGCAGCCAGATCATTTCTATAATGACCAGCATAGTCTCCTAAGAGTAGCGCAAATTATCATCTGCTTTAAGACATGCTTTTGGGACTTAAATAATATCCACTGCATGGTACGTCATGGTACGGGCTCGGTACAGTTCACTTTTGAGGGGTTTTCCACTGGGTACAGTATCTGGTACTTTTTTAGTACCACCTCTGTTGAGGTTCCAAGTGAACCGTACCATTACCAAAACGTGATGTGTAAACTCTGCTGATCACTGAATTGGTCGGAAAGAATCTGTCACAGAACCTCTGAATTTAAATCAGCACAGTCAGCGAAGGATCGATTGCAACGGTTTTGAACGAGTCAAAACCATAGTAATGTCAGATTTTAAGCTGGTCTTACCTGACTATCTCCTCTCCTTGTTGGGTTACTGTTATTCTTCCCACAAACCTGAGAAGAGAAAACGTGCTGCGTCAGGACTTACAGAACTGATAATAGCATCAAATCGAGTGTGGTTGAGCTGCAGTGTAAAACAGTGTTTGAGGAGGATTTTGGTGGATCTGCTTCTGTAAGGTACCTGTATAAGTCTGCCTCGGGCTGCTGGCACTCCACCACCGCCTGCAGAGACTCCAGCCGCGACACCGACTGTGAAACCGCCGTTTCTGGCACCGCATAGTGTGTCTGCACATCAGCATTCAGTGTTACAGTCTGAAACATCTCACTTCTTACATAATAACATGTTATTCCATTGCTTAGTACAACACTATAAAGTTGACATGTATCACATTGTCAAATAAAATACGATATATGGATATTAAATAATTTTTACTAATGTATCTCATATTAGCCAGACACAAACAGAGAATTTGTGTTTTTTTTCTTCTCCATTGAGCAGTATTTGTGAAGTGTTAAAACATCAGGGGTGGGCGATAAGAAAATATCAATATAATGAAATGAAGGAAAAAAAAAAAAAAAAAAAAAGGAAACGAAACAAAAAACGTTACTGTGCAACATGGTGATGAAAAACGTATTGTTTGCACGTGTTTTAAGCACTGTGGTTTAAAACCAAAGGGAATTAAAATCAGTGGCGAAGGAGAACTCATGTCCCTAGAGACTGTTTGTCAAATAAACATGCAAGCATCCTCTTAAACACAGTAATTTAAGTCTTAGGTGAAAGCAAACGGCTGAGAAAGAAAACACATGTAGCAGTATTGGATCCGGGCAGCTCTTAAAGGTCCCATGACATGGATTATTTCCTTTTCTTTAAATGCTTTTTAATGTTTCCTTAGGTGTACTTATATTGTTAGTATGATTTTTACATTTAAAATTTAGAAATAAAAAGCATTTTTTATATCCTGATATTAGTCCTCTGGCTTGAATGCTCTGTTTGAAGGGGCGTGTCTGCTGTGAGACTCCGAGTAAATGACAACTGTTGTGATTGGCTGACATCTTTGCATTCGAAATGCGTATTACATGTGGAACCCCAATCAAATATATATATATATACTACAGCTGTCGAGATTAACGAATCATGGATTTGTTGATTATATAATTATTTTTTGATCTTTTCCCATCACATGAAAGGCTGCAGTGATGAGTATTGAGTAGACAGAGTCTGTTTATCGCGTGAATGCAGTCATGTCGTCATTATTGCAACACGTTTTCTCTCACAAAATGCTTTCACCACAACTAACAGCAAACACATGAATACAGTAAGAGCTTTGTTGTGCAGCATAACAGCGTCATTGATTATAACGGCAGTTTAGGCAAGTGTGCAGATATACTCGCGATGTGTGAGAGCTCCGGAAAAAAGGGAGCGTTCTTTGATTGCTCTCTGTAGTTAAATCACAATTTAAATAACAGATTTGTTTCATGCTACTAAGAGAAACAACGTGAAGTTGATCGTTCAGTCACTGGCTTGATTCACTGATGCATAAACAGTATTAAACGATTTAGAAAGAAAGTCTGTGTGAACTTGAATAATTAGCTACACATCAGAAATCACTGATCACAGATCAGGCATTAATGAACACTGTTACTCACTGTTTGTGGTGGTGCTGTCGAATCCATATCATAAAAGTCTGTTTGTAACGCCTTTGCTGACATTGCGACTGAATTATATGTAAATATTTGGGCGGGCAAAGCAGAGAAAGGGGAGGTAACATTTCTCTTTACAACGTCACAAAGTGGAGATTCCAGATCAGACCGTTTGAGCTTCCATTTTCTCAAAGGCAGAGAAAGATAGCAAAATCTTGATTTACACCGATTAAAATTTTTAGAAACTTGGGGACCACATACATGCTAGGGGAAGTCATATTAATGTTAAAAAACCTCAGAAAGTGAAATTTTCATGTCATAGGACCTTTAAAGTGACAGCGCTCTAATATTCCTGCTTTCTGTCATTCATGTTAATCCAACAACAAAAGAGAAATAATCTCTAACTGCTCTTGACTAAATCACTTTTGTTACTTTAGTAAGAAGAAAAATACATTTAAATTTACATAGTGAAGAATATGCAATGTTTTTATACATTTTATTTATTTATACAATGTATGTAGCATTTCTTATTTGTTCTAATATTGTTTTTTCCCCCATTTTTGCATTTTTTTAGCATTACTTTTATTGTTAGTTTCTTATTCTTATTTAATCAATGACTATTTGTATTCAGTGTGCTAGAGTTTTTTTTTTTTTAAGACTAGTATTAAGTTTTTTGTGACATTTACACTGTCGACAATAATTATGAAAAGTTATTTAAAATAACTATATTTTGATATACTGCATATAGTTACTGTGAAATAAAATTATTCATACCGTGATATAAGAATTTGGGCATATCGCCCACCCGTCCACCCCTAATCATAAATGACCATTTACAAAAGAATGGTAGACCACAAATATGATAAACAATTTCTGATTATTATTTAAAAAGTCACGAACATTGCAATGAAACACCTTAATAACTACAGTACAAGGAGAAAATTATATAAATAAACTAAAAAAATAAAATCAAGTAATAAGTCTCTAAATAATAGAATAAACTATTTTGACCAAACTGAATGATGTCTACATGACCTTTAAACAGACAAACTGTTTCATCTATTTATTAAGATGCATTTATCATTGTTCTGCAATTTCTGAGGGGGAAATGGAGTCATTTTAATAAGAATGCACACAACTGGGAACTTCACATGAGGGCGAAACATCCTCACACACACTTGGCAACTGGCTTTCACAATGATCCGCCACACTGACCAACTGAAGGCGGTTTTGGTTTAAAACTGACCTCTGTGTGTGCCACACAACTGCCAATACGCAGCGACTTTTTTTGCCCAAAAAATGTGCTTAAATTTCTATTTAAATGAACCATTTCAAAAATTATTTATTTCATTTGTCAATCTTTTTTGACAAGCGTTTTATTTAAATTCTAAAGCTGCTCCATCACACGATTTGGACAGCCTTTTCCTTCTAAACTGAAAACCTTTCTGACAACTCAATATTTATATACTCAATATTAAAGCATGTCTAACCCAGACATTACTCAGCATTTCTTGAGGTAATTCACTCAGTGTGATTGCTTCTCGCTGCACATTTGTCACAAGCTCAGGGAGGTAAAAGTGACAGCAGAGCTCAGTGGAGGGCCAGTTCGACAAAACCAGTCACTAAATACACCCAGAGCACAGTTCCACAAGCCTTCAGTACACAAAAAAGTAACAATGTCACATGTTTATTCAGTAACTGCTCTGAGAAACTCAGTAAGATGCTATTGTTTAAGCAGAAACCTTCAGGTTAGTCTCTCCGTCCAGGCTGGCAGTGGTGATGTGGCACGTTCCCTCGGCCCGATCTGATGATAAGAGCACCAGATCTGCAGGAAACGTCTCATCTTTGGCTACTCTCACAATATCACCCACCTACGAGAACACAGGAGGAACATCACGTGACATGAACTGCTGAAACGGCACATCCTAAAGTCACTGTATTTCTAAGCATGACTGCAGGGATATGGAAGTGTTTCTAATATCTGAAAGCATCTGTTGTTGTTGGCTGAAACTCACTCTGATATTCTTGGATCGGGTTTGGACCAGACTGCCGCTGCGCACCACAAACACAGGTGCTCCGTTCACTTCATTGTCAGCTTTGTGCCGCAGCCAGTCTTCATATCCCTGTATTTGGGAGCGGGACAACTTAGCGATTATTCGGCAATCTAACTGGCACAACACTGCGTACACGTCATGATCCGTGAACATGAACTGCCAGAACACAATCGCACGCTCACCTGTTTGATGGCAGTTACTGTGATGACGAAAAACAGTGGAAGTCCACTAGTTATAGGGGAAGTGGGGGTGTCTATCATTAACTGGAAGGGAGAGAAAGGATCTTTTTAGAAACAGGGCAGACCTGTAGTATACGGTGTCATATACTGACTTTAACCCCCATTGACATACATCACCTTTGAAAAAACAAGGAGACATGCTTAATCAAGAAAGACAGTAGCTTGATTTCATGCAGTTGGGATGACATCACCAGCAATATGTGGTCATTGTTTGTTGTGGAGTTGTACTTTAACACAGCCAAGGTGTTTGTAGTCAACATAATCTTTACTTTCAGGAACCCTTTCCAACAGTGATGTTGCTGAGCTTGTATTATTTTTTCAAGCCAAGGATGATGGTGCTAAAATAACATAATTTACAAAATATGATCCACAAAAAGGTTGACATTTGCAAACAGCAATTCTCAAACTCATTACTAGGGTTGGGTACCAACACGGTACTACAGAATTGCGTCGGTACTACAGAGTACCGATTCACATGAAATAAATCAGTGCTAAATTGCTGTACCAGAGAACGCATCTGGCCGTATACGCTACAGAGAGAGAAAGAGAGACTCTGTGACATGATTTCAGCCCTCCAGCTCCTTCAAACAACACACAGGGCAAGCCAAAATGTTCTGAAGTGTGGTTACATTTCTAGAGCAAAATGGTTTCTGCGAAAACACAGACGGGATCGCCGAGTCCATTCATAAAAACGTAATTTACTTTATATCGTGGAATGCCACAGAATTCATCAGTTTTGGACAGATAAATCAAAAGTAGTTCTACCACTTAATTCGAACCGTTATACTAGTGTTTGTAAATATTAAAATGCAAAAAGACAGGTTAAATATGAGTCCTGCATGTTCTGCTTGCCTCTATGTATGAATGGCAGAGTCGCGAGTTCGTTTACTACACAAATATTGAAGCACGCGTGACACTCGCAGTGATTTTCGGCCTCTATGGCATGAACAAAAACTTTATCGCAGTTTTCCATCAAAATAAAACTATTTACACAACACAATTTTTCTTCCATGTATTAATTTAAACCGTAAACCTCAGTTTATTTGCCAAAAAATAAAAGGGATTCATTTTCATTTGATTTAAAAATAAATGTCTTCATTTGATTTTCAGAAAAATTAAAACAGAAGTTTTCTGGGGAAAAAGAACGAAAGAAATAGTTTGTAGGGCCCAATTGTTCAAAATGTTGTAATTGAGACTTTTGGACTAATTTTTTTCACTGAAATAAATGTTTTGTAAATATACAGAGAGTAAAGTACCAAATAAAGGTACCACTGGATACCTGCACCGAAATTCATGGTACCGATACCGATATCGTACTGGTTAAAATGTGAACGGTACACAACCCTACTCATTAACTCAATCATATTAACATCGTGAATATGAATGAGATTACGAGTTTGGGAACTGCTGTTTCAAATGCGAATGTGAATTAGCCTACAGATTCCTTTTCAGAAATTATTTTGAGACTCATTTCGTTCTCAAAGTACACACTCAGCTGAGAGCTGGGAAACACAAGGACGATCGGAGCTTACCTGAACCAAGAAGATAATGAGAAAATAAAAATTGGCGATTCTTCTGAACTGCTCAAACAAATTCTTGGGGATGAAGTTCCATATGGTGTACTAAAAAGAGAAAGCAAAACAGCGTGGATGATTTTACTGCCAAATTCTCAACAGGAGCAGGGAAACACATGCACACGTGATCTCTATTTCTTGACCTTTTCACATTCAAGCTCTCAGAAGAATCTGCTCTTACCTTGGAGGAAATGATCCTGTTGTCAGCAAACCTCTGAGGAATATAATGGCCGTGCTGTGGGAACTTGTTTGCTATGTAAACTGTGCGTGTGTCACTCTGATGGGGAGGGTCGAAGCCCTGGAAGAGATGAAGAGAGACGGCTCAGTCAATGTGACAGACAGACAGGCCAGAGACATCATGACTGCGGTTTAATATTTCACCTAATATCATACTAGCTAGTGGTGAAACAGTGACAGAATCTTAAAGCTTATGGAAAAGAGGGCCTGATGGGATGGCATAACACTCTGCCAAAGTCATTATTAATGCAGTTAGTGTGCAGCACACAATTCATTACGGGAGGCACTTTCACAGCACATGAGAGCTAAATCACTTACTATTGAACTCCTATTGCTTTCTGACTTCCTTTTCGGTCTGGTGGGCAGAAGCACATACTTCATGTGAATGAGTGTGTGATAATCAGAAGCCAGATTCACAAAAAATATCTTAAAATAGGGCTTGGCGATATGGCCAAAAAATTATCCCAATTAAACGTTTAATATCAATTGAAGTCGATATCGATAATTATCATGCTAAATTTCAAATCTTTATTTATAAAAAAGAAATATTTGGGGGGAGGGGGAAATTAACAACCTAATTTTTTATGGTGAAATTTAATGATTCTGACTTAGTTTTATTCAAATTAACCATTGGTATTCATACATTTAGGTCACGTTACCCACAGTTAAAACCACAGATACAGAACCTTAATACCATGGTAAAAATCTATGGAAAAAAAAAAAAAATGTTTTTTAGGTATTAATATGAAAAAATCTCAGTATAAATGCACAAACATTATAGCTTAATCACAAAAATGCTGTAATTATATTTTTCTGGATTTAAATGTATGCATGAAGGCTATTTTCTGGCTTGACTGAAGTTCAGCACTCAGCATGGTGCTGTGTATTTTACATGATCAATTTAGATGTTTAGATATCTCCATCTAGAGACAGGCTGTTTAATTTACCATGATTATGTACATTATCAACAGTATATAATGTTATGTCATGTTGTTTGATATCTGAAACAACCCAATAAATTCATTGAACATCTGACCTTTAGGGATTCAAGGCAGGTTGGAGGTTTTCCGAACTTTAAGCAGATATTTATGACTGTTTTCAAAAACATTAATTTCAGGAATTCAATTTTTGTTTTTTTCTTCAAAAGATCTAAAACTCCAGTCATTTCAATAGAAATACACCAAACAGAGTTTTGCATGACGTGAGGGCAGAAAGGTTCCCCACACGTTTAAGTTGGTCGCAGAGTTGACCAACAGGAAGAAGCTTGGTTTGAAAGTGACTTCCACGTGAACTATACTGTCTGGAGTCTGGACTATTGGCAACAGGAGAAAAAAACAACAACTAGCAAACCTTTCTCAATTCAGTCCCAGATTCCTGGAGTGGAATTTCCTCACAATTAACACTTAATGGCTTTGGTTTGTGGAACATGTGATTCAGGCTCTTTGCATAGACACAAAATCTCACTCAACCTAGTGCTTTATGCAAATGTTTCTGCAGCAGCACACTGGAAATATTCTCTCAGTGTCTGTGCAGAGCGTCTTCCATTGACTCTTGTCCAGAGGAGGCTGGGAAATCTCCTTCCTGTCTGTTACATGGCCACGTCACTCGACCTCCAGTGCCAACACATGCGTTCAGTAACAGTCTGAATCTTTTGACTGAACCTTTGTGTCTTTCATCCCATTTCCTCTCTGCACTTACCAAGAGTAAGACGCTGGAATTCATTCTGTGTGCTGCTTTTTCAAAACTGATGACCAAACGTATTAATTGGTATTTATTCTTGTGCTTAACACAAAATAAGATATTTTAAAGAATGTGCGTAAGCAAACAGTTGCTGGACCCCACTGATTTTGATAGAAGAAAAGAAATATATAATGAAAGACACTGGTGACCAGCAACTGTTCAGTTTCCTACATTCTTCAAAAGAACTTACGTTCAACAGAAGAAGAAACTAATCCAGGTTTAAGACAACTTGAGAGTGAGTAAATGACAGAATTTTCACTTTTGGGTGAACTATTTCCTTTAATGTTAATAAAAGAAATCACAAAGAGAAAAATAACTGACTGCTCTTGACTGAAGAACATTATTACAGTTGCTAAAGTTCAGCAGTAACAAAATAAAATTTTTCAACAACTTAACATAAATTTTTGCACCACATAGTATTAATAACAGTATCAATAAGTATTGGTAAAAGGGATGGAAATTAGTGCGGGTGATTTTGTTTTGTGGTGGGTAAACTCACTTCACCTACCGGCCACTGTGGCGGGTAAATAAAAAATAGCATACTGTTTCACCCGGCCAGTGGACACAAAAGTTAATTTCCATCCCTGGTGTGTGTACAACACGCAATAAAGTGTAATATCATCCGAAGCAGCTCTGTGGAGAAAGGCGGTGTAAACCGGGCTCGAAACGGTGGCGTTGTTCCCAGTGTTTGCAGCTGAAGTTAGTTCCGCTGGCGGAGTGATATATTTGTTGGTTATTTACAGAACGTTTTATAGCACGCGCTCATGACATACAAGATCGCGTGAAGAGTTGAATTTGTTATCGTGCACAAGTTTCTGCATACTGTCACGTCTCTGTCAGACCCCGGTAAGTTCATTTTCCTTCAGCATTCTGCAACATTTTAGATTATATGGACAGTTTGTGTTTATCTTTTTGTTTTTAACGGCATAATAAGCAAACTAACAAACAGTATTGTCGGTCGCGTGTCTAACTGCTGTCCGGGGGATGCATTTTATTTCCAGTCTTCAAGTACTTTTTCAGAAGTTAGCTCTGTGGCTAGTATGTCAACCCTCTACATTGCGAGTAAATCACTCTCATATTCGACTAAATCTTCCTTCTGGCTACTAAATGATGTCTAATATTAGCCAATGGCTAATAAATTGTATGATTTTACTCGCCAGTGTGTTAGTTGGAGGCTAAGTTTAGCACAGATATTTTCAATCGGGAACACTCTCTGACTCCCCGTCAGACGATCAGTGCTTTTTTTTCCTCAATGGATGCGCAACACACCTGTATAATGTACCGTAAACTCTAGTGTTAAGGCGCACAAATCGCCATCGCTTTCTCTCACACTCACATAGAGAAAGAGAAAGAGAGAGAGGGGATTGACATGCTAAATTTAAACAATATTATTTGTTGTATTTTCCTGTCAAAATAACGGCGTTCCTATGGAAGACGTCAGCTTTTAAGAACAGCCGGTTTTCCGGTAGTGGGTGGAGTTAATGCGCAAACGGCAATCTCATTGGCTGACACTCACCTATTATCGTCCATGTTTTGATTTCAGCAAATCAGTTCGAGCGAACACACAAAACCTGGTTAATATTCATGAATCCAGCAGCTCATTAATCCTTAGTAATCCTTAGTGTGTTTTATAGTTTTTATTAGTAGGAATCATATTATTATTATTATGTTATCAGTATTTTTTTCTTTTTTTTTTACAGAAACACTGAATGACCAAAAAAGCACCACCACCAGTCCAGTTAAAATGTTTAGCTAAAACGACTAATAAGCATTCAAACATGGTTATCAAGTTTACTTCTAATTACTAAAGCTCTATTCTTAAATGATACTTGATTATTATAAAGCTTGACTGACTGTAGAGTAAACTAAAATAATTACTATGGCGATTCAATTGCCAAGGTGTCCATAGGGTTGTAAGTTGTTATGTAGAAACAACATTGTATCACTACACATGTTTGAAAGCTGTGGCGTGACGAGATGCGTAAAAACAATGTATTAAAAATGCTGTGCGTTCGTTTGTCGACGGCGTAAAAGTTTGCGAGCCGAGATTTCTTTCAGTGATACAGTGTTGAACAGGGGACTTTCCCCCATGTGTTCCCTCAACCACAAAATAAATAAATAAATACACCAAAAAAAAAAAAAAAAAATACACTTACACATTCAAATACTAGTGAATCCTTTTCTTTGGAATTAAATACAACATTATTAATGTGTACGAAAAAGGAGCTGAGAGAGTGAGCTACTTCAGCAAGAATCGGCTGTTTCAAAACCTAGTAAGCTGCCTAGATAGGCAGCATTTTTGAGCATCACTGAAAGAGAAAATGTCAGTATTTCATTGAGACTTGAGATTAAATAAACTGCTTAAGTATTGTAGATCTTGTAGTATTAATTTTCACATGCAGTTACACATTGTCGGTTAAAATACATATTGTCGGTTAAAAACAAAAAAGTGGCTGGTAAAAACATTGAGTGACTGGTAGATTTTGAAATCCACCAGACACAGTGGCCGGTGGACAAAAAAGTTAATTTCCATCCCTGACCGGTAAGCAGTATCAGCATTAATAAAATGTGAATGATACCCAACCCTAGGTGGGACCCGTGTAAATGTCGGTGGAGAAAACCGAAGAGAACTCAAAAAGCAGAAGGCCTATGATTGGACACTGAGATTGCTTTGTTCCTTCTCAATATGCGAGTACATCAAATGCGTTTGAACCCTGAACAAAACTGTTTTGTTGAAAATGCTCATTCATTTGGACAGCAGGTGGAGTGTTTGGTAGAAATCGTACTTTCCCCGATAACAACAGAACACAAAGCAGCGCAGCACTGTACTTTGAACGTGCAGCGTTCGTGTTTATTTAATGAAATCATAATAGTCACATGCAGCCATATCACAATTCTGTTCTTTCTATCCCCAAATTTAAGACTTTCCAATACAATTTAAGAATTTGAGGCCTTAAATTCGATACAACTAAATGTAAGACTTTTTAGACCCGCGGAAACCCTGGGAACCGATAGTCTTAAGAAAATATTTGATGCCATTTTCATTATCTGATAAAGTAGCATTCATGCGCGGAGCTGCTTCGATTATACCCGTTACAGGGGAAACCACTGTTTCTACCACTCCAACTAAATAAAACCTCTACTAAACCAAAAGTGAAACTAATCCAAAAAACAAACAGCTGACAAAGTTAACTTGTAAGGAATTGTAAGTAACTGATTTGGATTCACTACTTATTTCAATATTTTGACACTGACTAAACACAGCAAACGAGCTGTACTATTAAAAGAAAAATAAGAAGATAAAGAAAAAAAATGAAGAGGGATATCCGACACAGGACCTGGGGTCTCATTTATAAAACTATGCGTAGGATCTTTACTAAAAGTTTACGTGCGCCCAAAAGCCAAAAATGGCGTACGCCA